>NC_046659.1:83265673-83271427 GCF_010883055.1 Belonocnema kinseyi | reverse complement strand
ATAATGCCTTATTTGAACGCTGATAGGCTTAATTCAATAATGGACTGTATAAAAGCTTACCACATTTATCGGAATAATTAGTCACAGATTTTAGACATGTCATAATAGTCTACCATACGTAAAAATGATATCGCGACAACTGGTATTCGCTTTTATCTTTGCTATAATATTTGCCATTAATGTGACTTCGTCATCAGCTGTCGGCAGTCGAAAATCATCATCACAAGGCAGTGCAACACCATCACCACGTCGCCCTCTAAAAACAACGCCAGGCGGCACTCTACCACCATCGCCACTCAACTCTCTACCACTAACATTACGTGGCCCTGTACCACAATCACCACACGGCTCTGAACCAATATCACCATACGCGTCTGAACCACCCTCACCACACGGCTCTATAACACCGTCACAACATAGCACTGCATCATCGCCTTACGCCACGGCACCATCAACACCACGCGGCTCTGCACCAACATCACCTACGAGGGTCGAAGAATTTGTTCCAGAGAGGGTTCCAAACGAAGAGAAAGGTGAACACAACTTTGGAGAGCATGTTTCAGGAGAACACCTTCTAGGCGCCCCACAGCACATACACCAGACCCAGCCGGATCCAAACGTTGCGGCATATGGTGGTGTCCATGTTCTAGATGTGACTCTTAGGAGTCCCAATGGAGAAAGAATTACTCGATGTGAAGTTGATAGTTTGTTAGGCCTTTACTCGAACGGGGAACATGTCAACTTGGAGGGTTTTAGTCCAAATCACGACGCTGTTCGTTTAAGGATCTGGAGTAGACGGTATACTAATATCGATTACATCGTGAGGTTGTACGGTCTTTAAGTCTAAGTAATCATCAAAATAGCCTAGGTAAACTCGAGCATGAACTGTTGTTAATTTGCAAATGAGCTTTGCATATTATACACACACACACACACACACATATATATATATATATATATATATATATATCAAAATATACAATAAATTACAGTCTGATACTTCTGACTTTTGAACTGTATTCAAGTGACCCAGCAACAACGTGAATAAACCTATTGTTCAAAAAAGCTTTAAATGAAGTGATATTCCTTTATTCCCTTGAGCTTATTTCTTAGAAGTAAATGAATACCTGTGCAGCAATAATGCCATTGAAATAGTTTCTACCTTGCGAAAAAACGACTTTAATTTTTTTAACATTTAAAAATTGGCTTTTTTTATATTTCTTAGAATTATGTAAATTTTTTTGGCTATTTCACTACAAAACGGTGTGTTATAAGTTATCAGAAATGTATTTTGAATATATTTCAGCAATAATATATGAAAAAGTTCGACATTCAAATAATTTGTATTCACACCTAAAATTTGGTTTTATCGAGAAATTATAAAAAAAGATATCATTTTCATATATTTTGCTTTTGTAATCAAACGTAAATAAAAATTACTTTAACACTATCCTTCTTTCTATTAATATATTGAAAATACATGACCAATTACAAATATAACACATTTAATGGTCAAGTCGGCCATAAAATTAATGTCTCTCAGAAAATAGCGAAAAAGTCGACATTCTAAGATTTTTTTTTATATTTCAAGATCATTTAGGCAAGTTAAAATTAATTTAAATGGCACTGTTCCTACATAAGTATAAATTTATTTGCTCCGACCTATTTTTCTTAGTAACTTAGATCTCATAAAAAATGTCTTGGTCTTTAAGCTACCACACTATCATTTGTAAAATTTCTTATATTTTTCAAGAGATAATAAAAATTACATTACGGGAAAATATTATTTTAAAGAATTCGAAAAAAATTATAAGGCTTCCAATAATTATGAAATATTTAATAAAGTTAAATTTTTTCAAGATTTCTGGGAAAATTTGGAATATTCTTTGTTTTTTTTAAGAATATTTTTAAGGTTTAAAGATTTCAAAATGTGTAAAAAAAGTGAGTATGAAAGACTTTAAGAGCACTTTTTCAATTGTTCAGAATTTAAAAATTTAGTAGCGAAACTGAATTTTTGATTGTGTCCAGAGAATAAAAAAGTGTTCTTAAGCTTCATTGGAAAATTTTAAATAATTGTATTGCAATAAATTCTGATAGAAAGTTTAAAAAAGATTTAAAATATACCAAAGATATATAACAGTTTAAATTGATTTTAAAATAATTTAAAGTTTTCAAAAATTAAAAAAAGAATGTTTAAAAGAGATTTTTAAAATTGTCAAAGGAGAACCTGAAATTTGTGAAGGCAAATGTTTTAATTTTGCAGAAATATACATCTTTGAACTTTTCACTATATATTTATTCACATTTGAACAGTAAATTTTTCAAGTTTGAACCCAAAATCTTTATTATAATGCGTATGGCGCCACTCCAAAGATACCTATGTCAAAAAAAGTGTGTCCATGACTGGCATGATCCCGGGCGAACGGCTTATTTTAATTCAAAAACCCAAGCTGCATTTTAATGTGTAAAGCTGTGGCCATCTACTGAACTTGGATATTTTTAAAATATTGAGAAACGTAGTTTCGAGAAAAACTCTTTTGAAAGTTCAAAAACGATTTGAACAATGAAGTGCACCTAGTCATTTTTACAGCTGTAACTTTCCAATTACTTCGAATATTCGAATATCACTTCAACAGCATATTCTACACATGTGTAGGAATAAATTTAGGCACAAAAAAATCGATTCTTTCGACTGGACACACGGGGTGACTCCCTTAAAGCAATATGTTTTTAATTAGTAAGATTAGAAAAGAAAAATAATAATTTAAGTGAATTCAAAAAATATATAGTAAATTTAAAAAGATTCAAAAAGAATTTAAAACTTTAAAAGATTTCTGGAAATGTAGATTTTTAAAGGTGTTAGAAAGGAACTTTAGGAGCTTTAAAAGAGTGTCGAAAGGTTTTAAGAAATTAAACACATTTTCTTCTAATTCCTGGAAAAATTTGGAAGATAAGAGCCAAATTTTTGTAAATTTTGAATGATTTTTCAACATGTTAAGAAGAATTCAACTCAGCTACAAATATTTGTACAAATCTAAGACCGTTCTAACAGACTAGAAATATTTAAAAACTTGGAAGCATTTTAAAAATTTTATTGAATATCAGTTTATTTCTTCTAAACTTCTAAAAGTCTAACATATCTTTTGAAAAAACTAGTATTTCTCCTAATGTTTAGTAAAATCCTATAAGATATTAAATGAAGTTTGAGACAGATGCTCAAATATAACTTGTAGATCGATAAATAAGTGTTTAATTCCGCACTGAGATACGGAAAATTAAACTAGTATAATAATTATTAGTTTCAGCTCTTAAAAATGTGTGAGAGTTTTTCAAATTAAGTTTTAGTAAGTACAATCATAATTTCCTAGTTTGGTATTTTTTAATTTATACCATTAAATACACAGTTTATCATCATTATACGAACTACCTACTGGCCCACTGGCTGGAAATAATCGATTGTTTAGCATTTACTAAGTTCTCGAATAATAAAATAGTAATATTTTAGCGTTTCTCTAATGTAAAAGTAAAAAAAAATCACACGTGTGTTTTTCTAAATATGAACTCCACGCAGGGCTTATACGAACCAGACCTTTACATCATCTATTTAGTTTAAAAAATATTAGATATTTTTGTATTTATTTATTCTATCTATTTTGGAGACTTCGAGATCTTCAAAACACGAATGACACGAAATCAGTAAAGGCTGTATTGCTTCGCTCAGTTTTAACTCGAATCTAATAACAGTACCATATATGATACGCTTCACACGTCAAACGAAAATTGCGTTTGCTGCCGTTCTTTGAGCTTACACGGAAAAAAATTATCCGTAAAAAAGTCACGAACTTGTAGCTAGGTCTCGGATACGGAATAAAAAAATCAAACATTAAATCCTTAATTCTATGAAAAATGTATGAATAAAGTTAGAACTTTTTTACGAACAGTTCGAATTTCCTACGAACAGTTCCTGAAAATTTTAGACTTGAATATAAAAAGGCAAAATTTTTATTTGTGCGATTTAATTTATGCTTACAAATTCGCACAACTCTGAGAATTTGAAACCTCGAACTCGACAGAATTTAAACGTAAACCATCAGTGCGTAAACACGCGCAGCCATCAAGGCTGAACAATGTAGGTATAATAAAAATTCTAGCACCTCATCCGACGAATTCAATACTACACATACGCGTGCACAATATACGCATCGAGCGGGTGGGTGAGAGTGTGTGCAGGCCACGTAAAGACGAACCTAGGTTCAACTTCCCAGATTTGTCAAGCAAGCTCGTCAGTGTTCTATGAAACTTTTCCTAACCATTCATAATATTTTTGTAATTATTTACGGAAAGAAAGTGATGAGCGATTTTAAATTTGTCATATCGAGTTCGTCAATTCTTTCTCAAAATTCGTAGATTATTTACGAAATTACATCAATGTTCAATGAATTTTTTTGTATCCTAGACCTAGCTACTAGTTTGTGACTTTTTTACGTATAAATTTTTTCCGTGTAAAACTCGCCTAATTTCCAAAATTTTCAGAAATTTACAAAAAATTAGCAAATTACCGATAATTTTAGATAGTTAAGAGTTTCCAAAATTGTCATTAATTTATCGATGATTTATAATAATTTATTAGTCATTTATGGTAACTTATCACTTCGAGTATGTCCAATAACTATTCACAACTCACAATCAGTCTGTCCAGCGTCAAATCATAATGAAGTGAGGTTATGATTTCGACAGTCCTGGAGAGTAATTATGACTCGAAATGCGCAAGCGCAACAGCAACCAAAATTCTTTTTATAACTGCTTTTTACCACGGTTTCGGAATTGGCCACTTCCCGCACGTATTACATCCGTCGAAAATCGAATATTTCGTGCGTGCGTTAGAAAAAAATATTTTTGATCGGTTAATATCGAGACAACTAAAAAATTAAAAAAAATAAATTTCTCTAAATAGAAAATGTTCAACAAAAATGTCCAGAATTTATGAAATAACTCTCATTAAAAAAAATTACCGACTGTTTTTAATATCAAGGAACTTGAGAAATTACGTTCTTTTAACTTAAAGTATTTTATTTTAATTTTTCTCTTATTATTTAACAATTTTTTAATTGTTTAATATCGAAAATTTTCCTTTTACTTGAGTTAAATGCACACTTGTTTGGAAAAAGTTGAATATGTCAAATCTGACACCTCTTCGTATCTAGAATTCCAAAGTTTGTGCGTGAATTTGGAATGTTCGAATTTTTTATTTTTTAACACTTTTGAAGAACACGAAATTTTTGTTACATGAAAGCTTAATAACAGTATGGTTCTTTGATTTACCTTGGATGAACTTCCTATTTTTATCGCTACCCAGGGACAATGACGTAGACGTAATAGGATTATGTTCCCTTTAGGAAGCTAGTTTAAAGTCAGTCCCCATGCCTCTCACTACTCAGCCTGCTTGATTAAAATAAGCCCCCTTGCCTCTCACTATACGGGGTGCTTGGTGAAAGTGAGTCCCGGCATACTTAATCTCACAACTATCTATTGAGTGCGTGCTCACCGCTAGCTTTAATGTACAAATCAATTCTCCACGTAAAATCTTGACGAATGCAACATTGTGTACGTTAAATTTTCCGTCCTTTCCATATCCCGGGTGAAAAATAGGGTCATTGGGCCCAATACATGTCCCCCTTTCTCCTTTAACTTTTGTCTGTTTCTGACACGTTTCTTGAGATATTTCCCGCGATAGATTAAAATAATCCACCCTGA
>NC_046659.1:83264124-83265573 GCF_010883055.1 Belonocnema kinseyi | reverse complement strand
TGCGAATTTCTAATAAAATAATATAAAAAAATAAATAAATGTGACTACAGGGAAAAGTTGGTTGAACCTTAGTTTTATTCACACAGTTGTTAAGTTCTTTGATTGCAATTAAATACTATTAAGTATTAGATTGCTATGCACAAACTTTGTTATATAGAAATATAAATTACTTATGCTGATCAGTTTAATAAAAAATGGACTTAATTAATTGGCTGGAAGAGTGTACATCTTATAGGTGAAATCGATGTCTTGGTAAGGTTTACTCCAGAACCTTAAATGTAGAACATCACTATTTCGACTATGGCCCAATATTTCGACCCTCTCGCCTTCAGAATCAACGCCTAACGAACTTATTAGCTCAATTCGAGTAATTTTAACTCCATCGGGGCTTGAAACAAGCACCTCACAAACATGACGGCCATGCATAAGGCCCGTTAGCTGGCACATGTCCTTGCGTATGTGTCCCGGTAAGCATATTTGTATTTCCCCTGGAACTCTATCGCCAAAGCTGTATACACCGTGAGATTCGTTCAGAACTTCCTCAGGAAATGACAAATCACCTCTGTTAGGTGAAGGGCCTAAAGGTGATGTTTGTACAGGGCGAGGTGATGGTGGTTCAGAGCTGTGATGCGATGGTGGTCCGGAGCTAGAAGGAGATCGTTGTAGAGAACCTAGATGTGATGCTTGCCCAGGGCGAGAAGGCGATGGCGGTTCAGAGCCGTGATGTGATGGTGGTCCATAACCGGAAGGAGATCGTTGTAGAGTGTCTAGAGGTGATGCTTGTCCAGGGCGAGAAGGTGATGGTGGTTCAGAGCCGTGATGTGATGGTGTTCGAGAGCCAGAAGGAGATCGTTGCGGAGAGCCTAGAGGTGATACTTGTCCAGGACGAGAAGGTGATGGTGGGTCAGAGCCGTGACGTGATGGTGTTCTAAAGCCAGAAGGAGATCGTTGTAGAGGGCCTAGAGGTGATGCTTGTCCAGGGCGAGAAGGTGATGGTGGTTCAGATCCGTGATGTGATGGTGTTCGAGAGCCAGAAGCAGATCGTTGCAGAGAGCCTAGAGGTGATGCTTGTCCAGGACGAGAAGGTGATGGTGGTTCAGAGCCGTGACGTGATGGTGGTCTAGAGCCAGAAGAAGATCGTTGCAGAGCGCCTAGAGGTGATGCCTGTCCAGGGCGAGAAGGTGATGCTGGTTCAGAGCCGTGATGTAATATTGGTCCAGAGCGGGAAGGAGATTGTTGTAGAGGGCCTAGAGGTGATGCTTGTCCAGGGCGAGAAGGTGATGGTGGTTCAGAGCCGTGATGTGATAGTGGTCCAGAGCCGGAGGAAGCTCCTTGTACAGGGCCCAGAGGTGATGCTTGTCCAGGGCGAGAAGGTGATGGTGGTTCTAAGCCGTGACGTGATGGTGGTCTAGAGCCGGAAGAAGATCGTTGTAGAGCGGCTAGAGGTGA
>NC_046659.1:83250810-83264024 GCF_010883055.1 Belonocnema kinseyi | reverse complement strand
GTGGTTCAGAGCCGTTATGTGATGGTGGTCCAGAGCCGTTATGTGATGGTGGTCCAGAGCCAGAAGGAGGTCGTTGTAGAGGGCCTAGAGGTGATGCTTGTCCAGGGCGAGAAGGAGATGGTGCTCCAGGCTCATGATGTGATAGTGGTCCAGAGCCGGAAAAAGATCCTTGTAGAGTGCCTAGAGGTGATGCTTGTCCAGGGCGGGAAGGTGATGGTGGTTTGCAGCCGTGACGTGATGGTGGTCGAGAGCCAGAAGGAGATCGTTGTAGAGCACCTAGAGGTGATGCTTGTCCAGAGAGAGAAGGTGATTGTGGTTCAGAGCCGTGATGTGATGGTGGTCCAGATCCAGAAGAAGATTTTCGTAGAGGGTCGGCAGGTGATGCTTGTACAGCGCGAGAAGGTGATGCTATTGCAGAGCCGTGATCCGGTGTTGGTGTAAAGCCAGAAGGTGATCGTGGCTTAGCGCCAGAAGGTGATCGTCGTACAGAACTGTGGGGTGATGAGCGATAAGGTGATGGTGATACATAGCCTTCATCTGATGGTGGTACAGATTCGTCAGAATAGTCTTGGAATATGTCGGAAGCTGATAATGAAACCACATTTAAAATCAATTCAATAGCAAATACAAAAATTAGTATCATTGTACACGACGCCATTTTCTACGTTTGACAGGGTATTATCACTTGTGTCTGATCTAAGACTAACTAATTCGATGTGTGATACAAGGTTTTATACAATTCATCATCGAATTTTCTTGTCAGAGTTTAAATACTCTGTGCGTTGACGTCACTTCGGTTTGAAAATAAAGCGAATTTTAAGATACATTTAATAGCATCATTAAACGTCTTTTATGAGTTGATTAAACGGCAAGACAGGGGTTTCTCAGTAGAATTGAAACAATTTTTTGATAATATGTTTTCTCTTTAATATCTTTATAAAAGTGAAAAAATATAGGTTGAATATACATTGGGTAACAAATAGATGATAATAAATATCAAGTTGTTATTATCTGCGAATGCTAACGCACGCACCTTCACGGTGCCGAAATCTACAACTTCTACGTTGGAATCGCTTAGCTGTCTGCATATATTCTTTTCATTATTTTTAAGAGCCATCTAGTGACTTCATACTCATTCAGGATTTCTAGAAGCTTAATTTTATCAATGGAATCAAAGGCTTTTCTAGATAAAAAAATGCACAGAAAACTTTTTGCGTAAAATTAATTTTTTTTACTGAAAATTTATTTATTCCAGTATTGGTGAAAAATTGATCGTTCTTAATTCTAAAATTCTAAAATTCAGTAAAAAATTTACGTATATTGTCTTAAATTGATCTTTATTCTTATTAATCATTCTTCTTATTTCCTTAAATATAACTACTTCCTGAACTACTTATCTTAATAGTTGAAGATTCATTTCTTTGGTTGCAAATTTAACTATTTATTTTTAATTCTTTTTTTTCGTAGTTAAAAACCAATTTTTTTCCAAATTTGTTCAAGTATTATGATTTTGATTTAAAATAGATAACTTAGTTAAAAATTTACTTATTTGGTTAAAAATATGCTTTTTCTTTCAGATTCATACTTTTTTGTTGAAAATTAAACTATTATGTTGAAAATCGTTGCTCTTATTTAAAAATGTACATACTTTTAAAAATTCTTTTAATTTCATAAAAATTTCAAGTATTTGTTTGAAAAATAACATTTTTTTTTTGAAAATTCCTATTTTCGGGATGAAAAGAGATTTGGTAGATATTTGATCAGATTAGCAAAAATTACGAAACAAGCGGGAGAGAAGGTCCACAAATTATATTAAATTATTTAGAGCTATATACATTACTTAAAAGCAGGTAATATAAATTTGAGCTCTGAATATATAAATTTTATCAATTAAGGTGATTGTTAAACATGTCTACCTTTATTGAAACAATGATAGCAGGCTCATTGAACATAATTGCGAGTTACTTTGTGAAAATTAAATTTCGCAAATTTTTCTAAATTTCCACGTTTTGCGGCTACCTAAATACTAAACCACAGATTTTATGATAGCACGTTTTTAGGGACTGAAAAGAAATATGAAATTCCTTAAACAATCTTTTATGACCAACGTTTAAAGCTTTATTAACTAAAAAAACTACTAAAAATAAAAATTTCGTTATGCGATCAAATTATGTAAGCTACAAAAAAAATCGTACCCCCCAGAAAAGTATATAAATTTGTTATTAACCATTTCTACAAAGTGCTTAATTTTTGCTTTAATAGAGCAAAATAACATTGAAAGTAAGCAAATTTTATTTTTGGAAAAATGAGACAAGATTTTATGATAAAATTTCTCAACCAGACTAGATCTACAAATTTGTTATTGCCTACTTTTTATAAAATGTATGGCTTTTATTTTAATCCTAAAAAGTTTCACTACAAGTAAAAAAAGTAACTTTTGGAAGAGCAGAACAATTTTCTTTTTGATTTCTTACAACGATTTAAAGATAACCTACAATGCTTCAAAATAGTACATATATTTTCGCCTAATCTGTCCTAAGTGTCCTAAGACGTACGGCGTGAACAATTTGTTCGTTCTTCTGAACATTTTCCAAATAAATGTTAGCGCCTTATTGTTTCTGAACATTCGTATTATAAACTATTTGGTGCATCAAAGATGTTAGAAAGCGTAAATTAATCAAAAAATTTCATGATACACTAAAAATGTTAACGGCACGAATTTCGACAAAAATGCTAATATATGACTATTTTATTATATAAATACTAATTGACTGACAATCCATCTACCTTTTCAACTAATTAACATTTTATTTCACTTTGATACACTTGCAGATTAGATTAATGTTAATTCGAATTTTATTTTTCAATAAGTATTATATATTTTTAGCATCTAAAACTAACTACTCCTAGGCTAATTACTGAATTTAAATCCGAGCTAGAACGCTAATTTATATATTTACAATCTACATTTCACCATCCTACTCATCTTTTGTGAAACAAGTGGCAATGGGAGATAAGGTACTGATTCATGATTTACATGATTCACTTCATTTGCTTCATTTCATGATGCATAATTTGAGATAATTTTTTATTCTTGGCTAATAAATATAGATTATGACTGGCTGCTAGTTCATGGCATTTGCGTTATCAATCTCAGCTTTCGAAAAAGTTGGCGCACGACCGGTGGCCAATCTTGAGCCAGTTAAAAACCAATGTTCAAGAGTATTGAGTCTTTCCTTTTCCAATTAACAGTTATATTTTCCTACTGGGTATACCTTGACCATTGAAAGTTCATTACTCTCTGAATAGATTTAATAAACTATTAGTATTTCAAAATCTACTGCTACTGACAGACTTCTCATTTCGCTTCTGGCTTTAAAATTTTCAAACTTATTTTCTGTCAATCACTATCTGAGGTTTCTACCAAGCAAACATCTTGCAAGCAAACCTTATCTAATAACAGATGTTTAATTCTATTTTTAAATATATACATACATATATACATATATTGCCATTCAATTCTTTCTTATGAGAAAGCACCGTCGAATAATGACTGATTTAAACGATGATAGGCCTAATTCAATAATAGTGTGTATAAAAGCTTGCAACATTTATCGGAATAATTAGTCACAGATTAGACACATGTCATAATAGTCTACCATACGTAAAAATGGTACCGTGTCAACTAATATTCGCTTTTATACTTGCTATAACATTGCCTACTAAGGTGACTTCATCATCAACTGCCGGAATTCGAAAATCATCACCACAAGGTAGTGCAACGCCATCACCACAAAGCACTGCACCACAATCACCACGTCGTCCTCTAAAACCAAAACAAAGGAGTCCTCTACCACCATCTCCACTTAACCATCTACCACCAACACTACGTGGCCCTGTAGCACAATCACCACGCGGCTCTGAAACACCATCACCTTACGGTTCTGAACCACCATCACCATACGGTTCTGAACCACCATCCCCACGCGGCTCTATAGTACCATCACAACATGGCTCTATAACACCTTCACAACATGGTACTGCACCACCATCGCCTTTCAGCACGGCACCATCAACTCCACGCCGCTCTGCACCAACATCACCTACGAGAGTTGAAGGCTCAATTTCGGTGAGAGTTGCAAACAGAGAGAAAGGTCAATACAACTTTGGAAAGCATGTATCAGGAGAACACCTTCTAGGTGTCCCAGTTCACATACACCAGACCCAGCCCGATCCAAGCGTTGCGTTATATGGCGGTGTCCATACTCTGAGCGTGACTATTAGAAGCCCCAATGGAGAAAGAATTACTCGATGTGAAGTTGATAGTTGGTTAGGCATTTATTCGGACATAGAACATGTCAACTTAGAAGGTTTTAGTCCGAATCACGATGCTGTTTATTTAAGAATCTGGAGTAGACGGTATACTAATATCGATTACACCGTAAGATTGTACGGTCTTTAAGTCCACTTGTTCATCAAAGTTGCCTGGCTCATCTCTAGCATGAACTAGTGTTAATTTGAGAATTAGATTTGTGTATATTAAAATATACAATAAATTAAAATCTGATACCTAATACTATTGAATTGTAATAAAGTGATGTAATAACAGCGTAAATAAAACTATTGTTCAAACAATTTTTCAATGGAGTGATATTCCATTATTCCCTTCATCTCATTTATTTGAAAATTCTATATTCCTTCATTCAAAAATAGAAAAAAAATTAAACATCAGGTACTCATTGTATCGGTTAAAGATAATGGACAAAGAATGTATATTATTTAATTGCAAAAAATCCTAATTGTTGTTTGGAATATTATTTATCTGAAGTGGATAAAAAACGCTGCAAACGATTGACAATGATCTGCTGTAGGATAACTATAGTTTTCAATTGTTTTCAGCATTCTCATACAACTTCAGATAAACAGTATCTCTAGAATGTACCATGAAGATAAAATTAAAAATAATTATTTTAGCCTTTTTTGAAAGGGTGAGTTCTTGGCGTTTAAAAATTCGGTCCCTGAAGCAGAAATATTTTCTGGAAAAATCTATTTTTATCTGTACTTAATATGAGATCAAAAAGTTTTATTATGAAGGAAACACAAGGTAAACATTGATAGTGAGCCATCTAAGATTAAGACTATATTCAAGGCTGAATATCAGGCGACGCACTTCTTTTTATTTGAAGACAAACCTTTTTTTCATGAGTTCCAAGATACTAAAACAAAAGTTTAAAACAGGTGAATTATTAGGTGTGTAGCAATAATACTATTGAAATATTTTTTAACCTGTCTAAAACGACCTTAATTTATTTTAATCTTCTAAAATCGGCTTCTTTAATATTCTTCAGAATTATATCAATTTTTTTCTATTTCACTACGAACTGTGCGGTATATGTTAACAGAAATGTATTTCAATATCATTTAGGCAGGGTGAATGAAATTTTAATGGCACTGTTGCTACACAAGTATAAATTTATTTGCTTTTCAATAATTGTAAAATATTTGACAAAATGAAATTTTATTTTAAGATTTCTGGGGAAATTTTAAATGGTTTGGGTTTTACTTTGAAAGAATCTTTTCAAGTTTTTGAAATTTAAAAATATGTGGAAAAAGAATATAGAAGACTTTTAGACAATTTTTATTTTTGACGATATCAAAATTTACTAGCTAAACTGAATTTTCCAGGGTGTCCAGAGAATGAAAAAAAAATGTTCTTAAGATTAATGGGAAATTTTTAAATGACTGTTTTGTAATTAATTCTACAAAAAAATTGAAAAAGATGACAAAAAATTTTGAATTATCTCCTAAGACTTTTGAAAAGTCTGTAAAAGGTTTTATATCAAAATTGTTCGATTCTTATCGTTCTTATAAAATTATAAAAGGTTTACGATTTTATAAAATAATATCCTAAAATTTGGAAAAATGGAGTAGAAGATTTTGAAGCAAAATGTTATTATTTGGTAAGATTAGAAAAAATAAATAATAGATCAAGTAAATTCTTGAAATATTTAGTAAATTTAAAAAGATTCAAGAAAAGTTTTAATTTAAAAAGATTTCTAGAAATGTAGATTTTTAAGGGCTTTAAAAAAGAACTTCAGCTGCTTTAAAAGAACATCGAAAGGTTTCAAGAAAATAAAAAAATTTTCTTTAAATTCCTGGGAAAACTTTGAAGAATAAAGCGCAATTTTTTATACTTCGAATGATTTTTCAATATATTAAGAAACATTTTTCTCAGTTAAAAATATGTTTACAAATTTAAGACCTTTTAAATAGATTATAAATACTTAAAAACTATTAAGCATTTTCGAAATGTTATCAGCTATTTTTTATGTTTCAAGTATGTTAAGCTGACGTAATCCCATGTTCGAATAAAGTTCAAACCTATTTTATAATTCAGGGTTCATTTAATGCTAACTTAATGCCCCATTGCCAAATTTAATGCACAACTATTTTCTTTTAAAAGGAGGTTACGCCAGCTTAAAGTTAAGCTGACGGAACCCCAACGGCGAATCGAGTTCTGTTATATCATATAATTATAGTATTATTTAATGTTCACCAAAACCATAAAAAATTATTTTGCAAAAGCCCTCTCCCCGTAATAATGAAAAACCAACCTTAATATAAATTATGCGCTAGTTGTAAATATGACCATAACATAATTAAGGGCTCATTTAATGCTCATTTAATGCCGTATTTCCAAATTTAATGCTCTATTTTTTTAAACCGGGGGTTACGCTAGCTTAACGATAAGCTCACAGTACCCTATGTGAAATAAATGTTCAATCAAGTTCTGTCCTATCCTATAATTTAGGTCTTATTTTAATGCTTTTCAAAACCATAACAAATTATTTTCTCAAAAGCCACCCCTAATACTGAAAAAACACCCTTAATATAAATTATACTCAAGTTGTAAATCTGGCCATCAGGTAATTAAGGGATCATTTAATACTCTTTTAATGTCCCATTGCCAAATTTAATTCACCACTATTTTTTTTAACGGGGATTACGCTGGATTAACTTTAAGCTGACGGTGCCCCTGTGAAATAAACCTTGAATCGAGTTCTGTCATATCACATAATTGAGGGCGCCTTTAGTGCGTTCCAAAACGACAAAAAATTATTTTTCAAAAACTACCCATAACACTGAAAACCCGTCCTTAATTTAAATTATGCACACTGAAAATTTTTTTTTAATCAAATAAATTTTACTTTGTTCAAGTCAATCGCAGGTACGGATGGGGACGATGGAATATGAATATGAAATAGAATATAGAAACTTAATTGTATTACTTCATATAGAGATGTATTCAAGTGCAGAATATAGTTTACTTCCAAGTAATCATTTCTGACACACTTCAAGAATATATTTTCTTCATCTGAGAATATGTATGTAGTATCGGAGCGATAGACTAATGCCTCAACTGAACGCAATTTTTACTTGAGAACAGTCTGTTAAAAATGTAATAATTGTATTTTTAAACATTTCTTTCAGTTTATAATCTTGTTTTATCCTGCCATATATTCATTTTTATTATTTACATAATAAAACAGAATTATGTAAGTATATGAGTGAATGCCAAAATGTTAACAATTTGTACTCCAAGACATTTTCTGTGATTAATGAATTCGTTGACTGAAAAACTTAATTTTATTAACATTTTATAAATATACATACTTATAATATCAGCATTAAATCTATACTTAATTATTAAAAAGATCAAAATTATACACGCGACAGCACGCGGTAAGCATTACATTGCCAATTATTGATCTAAAAATATAATTTAAGGTTACTCTGATTTTGATTGAAAAGTGTGTAGTTGATTCATTTAAAAAATATCATTAGATAGGAAATTTAAAGTAATTAAATTTTGAATGCCAAGTCCTCGCATTTTTTTGAAAACAAATTGTTTTATTTTTTTTTTATAGATGAAATTGGACAAGGACTCGACAAATTAGGAAACTGCTTTAAAAATATTCAGTGTTGAATTTTTTTTCGCAATTTTTTAACTTCGCAGGATTTAAAGTTGACTTTATTATTTTGTGAAATAGTTACATTTTGAATATGTATCAGTATTCAATTAATAATTTTAATTGTTTTATTTCGACATTTTTAATTATGATATTGTATTACTAATACATTTTCTTTTCAGTTATGTAGACTTTAAAGTAAAGTTTATAATTTTTAAGATGTCTTATTAACAAAATTCTATGTCACGTATGCTATAGCGTTCCTGCATTTAAATTTGTAAATGTACAATTTGGATATTCGCATTTTAAAATATTTGACTATTAACTGTTAGTTGCACAACTATTTCCCTTCGACAAAAATTAACATCAGACAATTTATTTATTCAAAGTTTTAGTTCAAAATACTAAAAGCTTGCAATATTGTACTAATATAAATGAGGTGTGCTCAAGTATTGAAAGTTAAATTTCTCAATTTTTTCTCTTGGTGTAAGAAATTCAGTGAGATTTTTTCAAAATAAAAAAAAGATTTAGTGGTGCCAGGAAGTTGTTAAAACTTGTAATAATGTTAAGGGTTTACAATTTACTCTATAGGTGTAAAAATCGTGGATACTTTTTGTACTTTTCCAGATAGCAAGCAGGAATATAAAATTATAAATTATGAAAAAATTCGCGCCGCATAGAGGCATTAGTTTTGAAGAAAGAAAAAATTTATTTTTGAATTCGGCTAGATTAAAATTTTTCAAGTTAAAAAATGTGTTGCCTGAAGCTTATTTAGTTTAAATTAGAATAACACGCGATCATTTTTTATTTTCAAAACAAATTTTCTTTGCTTATAACCTTAATGAATTTTGCCATTTTTGTGATTTTTAAACTGCTATTATTTAACACGAAAATTGAGTGTAAGCAAAATATAATTATGTCTTTCTACTTTAATTTAAATTAAATGAGGTTCAGGTAATAAAATTCTTAACTTTTTAAAAATATATTTTAATCTAGTAGAATCATAAAAAAAGTAATTTTTTCTTTCTTAAAAAAAGAAATACTGTATTTAGCAGGAATATTTATAATTATTTTTTACTGCGGATGCTTTTTTGTTACCTTAAACACTTCACACAAAAAATTTCAGGGTGGCTGTTTTAATCAAGGAAAAATTTCCCATTCATTTTCTAATTCACAAAAATGTTTCGCAGTTAAAAAAATTCGAAATGGTTTAATTCTTACGTATCTCAAAATAAAATAATGAAAAAGAGTTATCATTTCAAACCAACTGCAAGCAACGAACAGAAGGCAATAGCGGCGAAGTCTACAGTTTTTATATTGAGGAAACTGATATAATACTACCTTCATAACATAGGTATCTTCGAAATAAATCTGACATTTGTTACAAATTAACAATTATTTTAAGGAAAATGTTCGAGCATCATGCTAAGAGAAATTATTTCTTCGCTCAATACATTTATTTTCTTGTCTTAAAAACGTGAAAATTGTTTCATTAAAATAATTAAAAATCAGTATATGAATTTACTTGGACCAAGAAACATTTTGTTAGAGTTTTAATAATCATGAGAATATAATCTTCTTAATTCAATAGTTTATTAAACTTCACGCGAATAAATATAATAGAAAAAATTAACACAACAGTTTTATTCTAGAAGTTAATATATTTTTGATTAAAATAGTTGTCCTGATTCTATTATTTTCTTCATTCAATGCAACTTTTTTCTCAGTGCACAATTTGTAAATCTGGCCATAGTATAATTAACAGCTCAGTTAAGGCTCATTTAGCGTCCCATTGTAAAATATAATGCTTCACTATTTTTTTTGAACCAGGGGGTTACGCTAGCTTAATGTTACGCTGACGGTACCCCATGTGAAATAAGCCTTGAATCGAGATCTGTCATAATACATCGTTAAGGGCTCACTTAATGATTTCCAAAACCACAAGCAATTATTTTCCAGAAGCTACCCCAAACACTGAAAAACCATCTTTAATTTAAATTAGGCACAATTTTTAAATCTGGCCATACCATAATTATGAGCTCAGTTAAGGCTCATTTAATGCCCTAGTGACAAATTTAATGTTGCACTTTTTTTAACCGAGAGTTAGGCTAGCTTAATATTAGGCTAGCGTAATCTTGGCTTAAAAAAACATTGGAAGATTAAATTTAACAATAGGGAATTAAATGAACATTAAACGAGCCCTTAATCAGGGCATGGTCAGATTTGCAATTTGTAAATAATTTATATTCAGGATGGTTTTTCAGTGTTAGGGCTAGCTTTTGGAAAATAATTTTTAATGCTTTTGGAGAGCTTCAAATGAGCCCTTAATTATGTGACATGACAGAATTTGAATCAAAGTTTATTTCACATGGGGGCACATGGGGTCTAGCGTAACCCCCAGGTCAAAGAAAGATAGTGTAACATTAAATTTATCAATGGGGCATTAAATGAACATCAAATGAGAACTTAATTATGGTATGCTCAAATTTAAAATTTGTGCATAAATTATATTAAGGGCGGTGTTTCAGTGTTAGAGGTGGATTTTGAAAAATAATTTTTGGTGGTTTGGAAAGCATTACATGAGACCTTAATTATATGATAGGACAGAACTCGATTCAACGTTTATTTCACATGGGGTACCGTCAGCTTATGGTTAAGCTAGCGTAACCCGCGATTTTTAAAAGAAATATTGAAGCGTTAAATTTAGAAATAGGGCATTAAATTATCATTGAATGAGCCCGTAATTACGAAATATGTTTTAACTCGAACCGAACACGTAGTCACGTCAGCTTAAGATACTTTTGATTTGTTCGAAACTTCTAAAAGTCCTCAACGTCTTATAAAATGACGAGTATTTGTCCTAATAGTTTGTAAAATCCTATAAGATAAGTAAAATTTCCTTAAAATCTTCTACATTCTTTTTGGAAACATATGCAATATTAAAAAATCTTTTTTTTTAATTCTCAGGAATCTTATAAAAGTCATACTTATATTAATTAAAAAACAAACTAATAACTTGTTTTCTTCTTCTCAATTCTCAAAATTTTATTTCAATGCGTATTTCAGTGTTCAAGAACTTTTAACAAATGAATAGTTATTTGAAATGTGTATGTTATTTTATTATTATTATCATTTTTTTGTTTTTTGATGACATCAAAGAAAGTTAAAAAAATTTAAAAGTTTTATTTTAATACTGTTTATTCGATTGAGACAATACTTCATTTTAAAAACCTTTCTTATTTAGGAAACGTACATTATGTATTTAAAAATAATACAAAAAATCTTAGATGTGGTGTGGGGAGGGGGAGGGCGTCCAATGAAATGTTGCCGTCTATTAGATGGGGGAGGGTTTTAAGAGTTTGAAAATAATGTGACGTAATATGTGAACGCTCCCTTGAAATTCTTTTTTAATTTACTACTATAATTTTCTTTTACTGATACAAATATTATGTAATTTATTCAATTATTATTATAAACTATGAAATTATGAAATATTTTAACTAATCGAATTACTCATTTTCTACTTTTGTTTAGTATCTTATATTTCTGGAATTATTTAGTAAAATGTTACTAGTAATTAGTCAAATTTCACTGACTTAGATATAGAAAGCAAATTAGGAATATTTAATTGATTAAAAAAAAATAACCTCCATGGTTTAAAATAATGAGAATAAATCAACTATTTCTATAATTTTAACAATAACTATATATCCTGCATTAAAGAAAGTACCTTAGGATTTAATTTTTTCTCATCCATGCAATTTTGTAGTATAACTAGAACCCCAAAAAGGCTTAATTTAGCAGTTTTAGCAACGCGTTGGTGAAAAAATAATCAAATAGATTGAAACAAATAGAGACTACTGATTATTACAAATATACTAAACATAAAAGAAAAAAGATTGAGGAAAGTATTGTTAATCATGTTAAACTATGTTCTTTTTTGTTTTTTATGACACAAAATTGTATTATTAAAAGACAATAAATTTCAAAAAATAGTATCTATATTTTTATCAAAAATATTGAAAATAAGGCGACGTAGAAGAAAGTGAAATTAAGATGCATAATGCCATAACTTTTTTAGCGAACTTCTTCAACTTTTTTTGTCACTTTTGTAAACAAGTAACGAAGTGATAACTATTTAATTCTTTATCCATAGTAAATCTATGAATCGTAACTTTGTTGTTTACTTTAGAAATATAATTTTTTTCACAAAAGTTTATATATAATATCCATATAAGTAATGGTCAAAATTTAAAAAAAAACTTAACCATCGCTACTTTTTACATTGGAACTAATCTTGAATCTCGATTTTTTAAATTTTGAACTTTTTTGTAATTTTTCAAAGGATTTAAAGAAAGAACGAGAACTTCTATCAGTTTCAGACAGAAAAGGCTGAATATGTCGACTATAGAAATTCTTTTACCATTATATTTAAAGTACCATGATTTTCTAAAAATTCAATTCCTCGGTTGAAAGGGGGAGGGTCGGTAAGGCCGGTTTTTGGCCTAATTTATTGTTGGACCAAAAAATCTGAAAAAATCATGGTAGTATCTTATAAGTATCCCGAGTCGATTGCACGCTAAACGGACTACCCTCCACCCCCCAGCCACGCCTACAAATATAGGAAACACCACTACCCACCAACTGTATTTTCGAGAGATTTGACACTCTTAAACATGTATTCTGAGGTTAGCTCGGGTTTACTATGGTTTTCGGGGTCGCCGAATACAAATCTGGCGTCCTTTGACTTTTATCGCTTCAGTTTCAAGGTCATTTGAAGGTCGTTTGAAGGTCAAATCGAGAAAAAACGAAAAAAAAATTTAAAAAAATATGTTATAGGTTTTTGGGGTCGCTTATTACGAACCTGGTGTCCGCTGAACATTATCGCGTCAAGTTCAAGCGTTTTTTATCGATTTGACTTTCAAATGACCTTGAACCTGACGCGATAAAGGTCAGCGGACACCAGGTTCATAATCAGCGACCCCAAAAACCTATAACATATTTTTTAAAAAATTTTTTTACCGTTTTTTCTCGATATGACCTTCAAATGACCTTCAAATGACCTTGGACCTGAAGCGATAGAGTTCAACGGATGCCAGATTCGTAAATAGCGACTCCAAAATCCTATAACGTATTTTTTTCGATTTTTTTACCGTTTTCTCTTGATTTGACCTTCCAATGACCTTGAACCTGACGCGATAAAAGTCAAAGGACGCCAGATTTGTATTCGGCGACCCCGAAAAC
>NC_046659.1:83249634-83250710 GCF_010883055.1 Belonocnema kinseyi | reverse complement strand
TCCGTTTAGCGTGCAATCGACTCGGAATACTTATAAGATACTACCATGATTTTTTCAGATTTTTTGGTCCAAAAATAAATTAGGCCAAAAACCGGCCTTACCCACCCTCCCCCTTTGTAGTACTGTTTGAAAAAATTTATTTCATTATTTGAAAATTAATATTTTTTGTTGTAAATTCATCTCTGTGATTAAAATTCGCTAAATAATTTGATAAAAATTTGTTCCTTTTGTTTTTTTGAATTGAATCTGTTTAAATGAAAATTTACCTATTTTGTTAAAAATTCATCTGTTTCGTTAAAAAAATAACTTTTGTTTTTATTTCCTATTTTCCGGACCAAAATTTTGCTATTTTGTAAAATAAAGTCTTTTTGTCTTGAAAATTCATGATTGTGGCAGGAAATTGAACTTATTTGCAGACAATTAGGATTCTAGTTAAAAATTAAATTTCCTAACAGAAAATTTAAATATTGTTTTTTTTTATATTGATCCTCTTGGTTAGAATTTTAATTATTGGATAGAAAATGCATGTATTTTAGTGAGAATTCGCCTTTTCAATAAAAGAAATTGTGTTTTGTAACTTCAATTTCATTTATTTAAAAAGTTTAGTATGTTCCGTAACGAGCTCATATATTAAGGAATCTTTTTTTGAATCAAAGTGAGAATTTTTCCTCTTTTAATTTACCTTAAAGGAATTAGAAAATTTCAAAAAATGACAAAATGGCGTCTATTTTTCCAAAATGATTGAAAACGGATTAAGAATATATATTATCAAATACAAGAAAAAAAATTTCAACTTAAATATGCTTTAACACCGATGAAACTGATGAGATACTCGAGTAAAAATGCTTTGACTTGATTTCGACTTGAATTGCATGTCTCAGTTTTGAGACGGAGCCAGACATCAATTTATGTCTTGGACACGAGTTTCTATGTCATAAGGACATAAATTTATCACTTGAGTTGAATTTTTATGTCTCCAAAACGAGCGGTTTATAACTTTGGGTGTATACCTGTCCTAACTAAAAAAGTCATTTTGACACTCATAAAAGCTAATCTTTTTTCATTATTAAACAATC
>NC_046659.1:83242583-83249534 GCF_010883055.1 Belonocnema kinseyi | reverse complement strand
AGAGGGAGCTCTTCTTAATATTTTGACACCAAAATCATGTCGATACACCTTACCGACTGCGAGTAAAGCCACCCACGCTTTAACTTGACAGACTGTATCGTTTTTCATTGTGGAACGTTATACCAAGAGTTCCGATCCAGTAGGAAGAAATCCCAACTTTTTCAGGTTGCTAAAAATGACTTTTAACTGTTATTTTTTTTAATCAGCTGAAGTTTCTTTTTATTTACTCTATAAGTCTGTATCTACATTACTAAAAATTCAGTAATCATTGTTGATATTTTA
Organism: Belonocnema kinseyi; assembly: GCF_010883055.1. NCBI lineage: Eukaryota > Metazoa > Arthropoda > Insecta > Hymenoptera > Cynipidae > Belonocnema > Belonocnema kinseyi. The sequence continues at coordinate 83,249,252 of NC_046659.1, read as the reverse complement.
CTAATTGTAACAAAAAAGTGAGCTACAAAAATAGGATTTTTCAATAATGAATTACCAATACAGGAAACAGTAGTGGTTCAGTTTTGTTGCAGGTCATTTTCTTAGAAACTCATTTAGAACTTCAGTGATGCTCGGCTCAGTATCAGCCAGTTATGGTTGACTAGAAAATGTGGTTTACATACTTTATTTGGGAGAAAATAAAAATAAAATAAAGTAGTTTTTCTTCCTCATATTACTTCGTCATTGAGTGAGGTTCGTAATTAGGTGACACATTACGATTTTTCCAATTTTTACTACAAAAATTAGTATTTATATGAATTTAAATATTGGGAAATTACAAATAATGCAAACAAAACAAAATTGTAATAATATATGCTGTATTTTAAACTATTTTTTCACTGTGCCGAGAAATCTGTTTGAACTTTTTTGTTTGAAAACCGGAAGTCAGCCAATAGAGAAACTACGATAACCTTCGCTTTTCTCATTTGATTGGCATACTCAATTTGACAACTCAATTTTCATAAAATATTAAAAATGCTGCTGCGAAGCACAATTGTTGTTATTAGTGATTCATCTGTTTATTTGTGCACATTTTATCAGCAATTGGCGTAATCATGGGCATCAAATAATTTTTTTCCTTTACATAGAGAGGTTTCGCACTATGAAAATTGAAAAAAAATAGTTCTAATATTTGTGTATGGCAATTATTTAATGCTAGTTATTTAAGACTTGAATGAGAGAAAAGAAATGACTCTGATGATATTAGGGCTACCTGAATGTTTCAATAAATGATGATATATTAACGAACATTTTCTTTGAAAACTTGTATCTTTGGAATGAATTAATCATTTAATTTAATTTGCAGCAATTTTTAATGCAATATAAATTCTTTCTAATTCTTTCAGGAGAAATATTTTTCAGATAATATATGAGTTTCGTCTACGCTGAACTATATCTTTACATTAAAAAAAATATTTTTCTGTAAGAAGTATCTTACCGTCCGAAAATGCGGGTTGATTAGTCCAATATTATTCAAAAGATTGACTAGCCGTACCGAATTTTCGGGAATTTTAGTGCAACCCCTTTTCCTACTCCCTCAATTTTTCGGGTAGAAGGCACGCAATTTTTTTCTTTATAAAATAAAATGAATTTAAAAAAATCAAGTCTTCGTTTGGAAAACATTAGCTTTATGTATTAACAGATCTTTTCGATTTTGAAGAAAATATTTAGGAAGTTGTGATTTGTGCTCTTCTGCTTCAACCCAAAAATGTCAACCCAAATTCGTGATTTTGATGCCCAAAAGACTGTGTTTAGATAAGAATTGGAATTTTAAATCCGAAAATATTACCTGAAAAAATTTACTTTTTTAAACCAAACAGTTAAATTTTCATCAATATAAATTCATTTTTAAAGATATTACATTTGAAAAAACCGAATTTTAAATAACATACTTCTACTTTTACCCAAAGAGGCGAATTGACAACTAAAATTAGGCTTTTTTAACCAAAAAGCTGCATTTTTTTAAGCACTTGAACATAAAATCCAATGGATTGAATTCTTAATTTAGGAAGATTATTTTGCTACAAAAAGTGTAATAAGGTGAAGATCCCAGTCAATGACATGCGACCATTTTCAAAGCAGTGTTGTACAGGTGTTACTAACGCCTGCACTCATATGAAGCATACAAAACATCAATTATTATTGATAAGCAACGCAGACATTGCTGCCATCATGTTTTCCCTATTAAGTAACAACTACAGCACTCATACTTACAAAAAACCTAGTAATTGAAGCGTCTACAACAATGATAAGCCAAATCTTGAACTATTGAAAGCTAATAGTGCTACTAACTGGGGTCTTCGCCTTAGTTGATAAATCAGTCAATATTTTAACATTTTAAATAAAAAACTCTAAGCTCTTCTTAGCTCATTTAAATTTTTGCAAATTCAGTCCAATTTTAATAAATTTCATAAAATATTGGGGGTGTTTTTTATTCCCTTGAATTTTTAAGAGTTTCATCGAATTCTTATCCCCCTCAAAGTCATCTAAAATTAATCCAATTTTACTTAAATCATTTGTATTTTATTACTTTTATTTTATGCTAATTTTTTTATTCGCCTGCGATTCTTAGAAATTAAGTTGGATTCTTTTGAATTTAAAAGAAAAATTAATTCTCATCATACAGGACCACAAAAAATAAATTTGTCTGAACTTTGTACGAGACTAGTGTATCTTTATGTATTTTGAGCCGCTGAATCCAAATCTGACTTCAGAATTGACCAGAAATAATGATTAGAAATAACCTGCAAAAGTGATAATTGTAAGTGATAATTGTAAGTTGTAAATTGCTGCTCATGAAGGCAGTTTTATGCATTTAGAGCAGTTGAAACTAAATCGAACTGTCGGAATTCCCCTGGGGCGTCAGATTTTTCCCTAGCCTGGGAGAAAAACTAAAAATCAAGAGAACTCTGGGACCTGCTTATTACATATTTGTAGGATGGAAAGGTGATGCGAAGCTTTATGTTTATTAAGTATCTGAATTCAAATTGAACTCAACATCAATCCACAGAGCGTCGTATTTCCCCTAGCCTAGGTGAAACCGTAGAAAATTGAGAAAAACTTAGGGTTTCACGCAGAGTTTCTTTCATATACACTAGAGTTGATTTAAGTTTGTGAGAAAATATAAATTCTTCATGTATTTCCGGTTGCCTACTACAAGCGTAGCCTCAACACTTCTCTACAGAGCTTCTCTTTTCACGTAGTCTAGAGGAAAAAGTGGAAAATGAAAAAGTAGCCTTAGATGTTTTGCAGACTACATTTACCTACTAACTTCTAGACTTCCGTCCGTATAAATACAACCTGCGTAATCATAATCAGATATGTCTTCTAATTTTTCACTAATTCCACTAGACTTGGGGAAAACAGAAACTTTGTATAGACGTACTAAAGCTACACTTGTGCTAAGTGACCCGAGAAACATGAAGAATTTATATTTACTTACAAGCTTTAATCAACCTTAGTATATATGAACATTAGGGTGGTCTAAAATTGCATGGCAAAATTTTTTGCATGATAGAGTGCAACGACCCCCCCCCCTCCCTATTTTGTTCTACATCCAAAAAAGAAATTCCTCAATTTTTTTTTCTATTTTAACAGGTGCCATTTTTTACTTGAAATTTATCATGTAAAATGCATGGGGAAAAATCACTTTTTTGAGCTTTGAGAATAATTTTTTAGGGTTGGAAAAAATGTGACGGGAAAGTATGGGGGCCTGCAGAGAATTATCCAATGAAGAATTCCATCTATCAAAAATATGGGATTGACCACCCTAACACAGTCCCACGAGTAGTTAAAACTACTCTGAAAACAAAAAATTTCAATTTTTCATGAAATCGACCTTTTCAACGATGTATTCTTGTCTTTTTTTGACTTAAAATTATTATTATTGGTCTAGTGGAATATTTATTATTACTGGTTAATTAATTTTTATTTATTTAAACAAATAGAATTTGTTTAAATAATTTTTTTAAAATTCGTTTTCCCCCTAAATATTATTACTATTAGTCTAGTAGAATATTGATTAACTTTCGTTCATTAATTGTTTATTATTCAAACAAATGGAATTTGTTTAAATAATTTATTTTAATAATTCTTTTTTCTTAAAAATTATTACTATTGGTCTAGTAGAATATTTATTAACATTAGTTCATTAATTTGTAATTATTTGAACAAATAAAACTTGTTTAATTATTTTTTAATAAAAATTATTAATATTTCTTCAGTGAAATATTTATCAACATTGGTTGATTAACTGTATTAAAAAAACAAATTCTAATAAAAATTATTACTTAAATATAACTGATGAATTAATTATTAATCAGTTACTAATTTTTACTGATAAATATTCCACTGGACCCACTGTAATAATTTTTATTTAAAAACAATTCAAAACGAAATTATTTGAACAAATTTCATTTTTCTAAATAATTGAAAATGAATGAAATTATTTTAATAAATATATCACTAGACCAATAGTGATCATTTTTAGGGAAAAAACGTATTTTCAAACAAAAATTATGCAAAAAAATTGCATTTGTTTGAACAATTACAAATTAATAAACCAATGTTCTTAAATATTCCACTAGACTAATAATAATAATTTTAAGGGGGCAGACAAATTTTCAAAAAAATTTCATTTGTTTAAATAATTGATAATAAATTAAACATTGATAATAAATATGCCATTAGACCAATAGTAATAATTTTAAGTAAAAAAAAATACGAGAATACAGTGCTCAAAAGGTCTATTTCATGAAGAATTGACAGTTTTTGTTTTAAGGATAGTTTTCAGGTACTCGTGAGGGTGTATTAGAGGTGTCAACCCCATATGTCTGATACATAAAATTTTTTGTTGGATGATTCTCAATAGGCCCCCATACTTTCCCGTCATGTTTTTTCAAACCTTTAAAAATGATTCCAAAAATTCAAAAAAGTGATTTTTCGCCATGCATTTTACATGGGAAACTTTAACTCAAAACCGGCACCTGTTAAAATAGAAAAATAAAAATACATAAAAATTAGGGAATTCCTTTTTTCGGATTTGGAATTAAATTGGGGGGATCGTTGCCCTCTGAAAAAAACGTTTTTGAGCCACCCTAATGATCATAGCCTACGTAAAACCGTAAGATTTTGTTTTTAAAATTCCTGCTATTTTACCTAGGCTAGGAAAAATGTGACACCCTGTAAATTGATTTTGAGGTCAAATTTGAATTCAGTTACTCAATAAGCATAAAGTTTCGGATAGCCTTGCCATCGTAGAAGTATGACTCAAGTAGGACCTGGCTTTTTCTTTATTTTAAGGTCTTTCTCCTATGCTAGGGAAAAAATCTGACGCCTCACAGTAGGGTATTTTGGATTTCTTCGTGCAAATAATCGACGACTCGTCAATTTTCTACCGAATTGAATTTTTCTTTTTAAATCCTCGTAAATAAATTTACTTTCGGAGAGATACGCCACTATTATGGTTTGAATGGTCAGTACGTCAAAAAAACGTTGACCAACGTCGACTAACGTCGGCAGACACAAAAATCATAAAATTCAGATTCCGCGAGTAATAAGACCATGGAAAAGAGTATAATGTCACTGATATAACAATTTCATATCGCATATAACTTTCTTTAATTATTATTGTTCTTAATTTTACTGATCAGAGCAGATACTCACACACCCAAACATTTTCATTCAACGAGTTCGGAACCCTTACTTTAAAATAATATGTAGTACATTGATATTTTATTATTTAAATAATAATTTTATTTAAATAAACATAAAAAATGTAAGAAAAAACATTTAAAATTCTATAAAATACTCTTTCGTCGATTTCTTCAGAATAAACGTGTCTCGGTTGAATAATTTGAAAATTAAAGTATTAACGTTATGAATGTTTATTAACTTTTATTTAAAACTTTTATTGCAAAAATAGAATGAGAATAGAAAGGTTTGCACTTGTAATGGTTGAAAACATAAATAACAATGAGCATGAAGCATTATTTGTACGAATTGCCAAATGTTACTGACATCTGAATAGCCTAAGATTCGGCCGACGACTGCCGACGTTGGTCGACGTTTTTTGACTTACTGACGATTCAAACTGTAATAGTGTCATATCTCTCCGACAGTGAATTTATTCAGGAGTATTTAAAAAAATTCAATTCGGTTGAAAATTGACGAGTCGTCGATAATTTGCACGAACAAATCCAAAATACCCTACTGTGCACCTAGGGGAATTTTTAAAGTCGAATTTGGTTTCAGCTGCTCAAAATACGTAAAACTGCATTTATTAGCTGCAAAGTACAGGCAGTCTGCTTTTACAATAATCACTTTCACAGATGCAGAATTCCCTATATTTTTAACTTTTCCTCTAGGCTAGGGGAAATTGGCAGTTAAATCTCAATTCTAAGGTCGGATTCGGATTAAGTGGCTCAAAATACATAAGGATAAACTAGTCTCGTATACAGTTCAGACAACTATTCCTTTTTTGGGCCTGTGTTATCGATGCCCATTATGCACCGTCAGTAAATTTTAGCCACCTTTTAAGGTAAAAATAACTCACGTTTGGTCACCCTTTCGCTGTGGCCAATAAAATGCATTTTCGAAATTTGCTCGGAAATTTTCCATTAAGGCCAATCAATCAAATCATCCCATTAATTTAACACTAGGAAAAACGTCATGATTTAAAAATTGAAATTTTTTTACTTCTTGTACAGGTACATACTACAACTTGGAATTTAAAAAGCAAAGTTAAAAAAAAAACAATATTTGTTTAGATATATTGTCTTGTGTTAAATTTGTGTCAAATTTTCAAAAGCAAAAATTATCCAGGCTCTCATCAAAGTTTCAAAAATTTTTTAAAACTTCTATTGCCTACTCTATAAATCTTTATTGATCAAAAGTGTGCCACTTATTTTCTCCAGTGAAAAGTAGGGTGTATCGAGAAAAAGTCAATACAATACCAGGTGTATACATATGAAACCGGTATTGCCATCTGGCGGCCAGTAGACACACTTATAGGCACTGTCGGAACTTACCATTTGTGCTAATTGGCGTATTGTCATCTGTCAACAATATCCAATACCAAACATTTCAAATTTCATATGACATCGTGATTTT
>NC_046659.1:83238354-83242483 GCF_010883055.1 Belonocnema kinseyi | reverse complement strand
CGGATTTTCATTTGTATTATATAATACTTATTGGACGATGATACCGAAAATATTCTTAGGAGATCCTTTTAGAAAGATATCATGATTCTTTTTTAAAAAAATTTTTTAAGGGTTATACTCGTTCAGAACCACAGATTCTGACATTTTTAATCAAAAATAACTAATTAACTAATTACAAATTTTTCATTGGTCAATTTTAATCTCATTTATGAGCCGAAATAGTTTCGACCATCTCAGCCAAGACAAGGATCGTCATGGGACAAGTAAACGTCGTCTTAGCCAAGACGAAGCTCGACTTGAGACAAGTAAACGTCGTTTTACCTGCCGTGGCCATAAATGTACGACAAAGGCCTATGTCTCAACTCAGTTTTGAGACGCAGCCAGACATCGATGTCTTGGAGACGAAATCAAGACATAATCAAGTCACACTCAAGTCGAAGCATTTTTACACATGTACCTTTTTATATTTACAACTTTTTAAAATATTGGAAAAGATAAAAAGGTTATTTAATTTCATATATATTTGTTTTTTATCCTTATATATAGGGTGTCTAAAAAGACCCGGGACGGTTGGATATTTTCTCAGGTAACATATTTTTTAGCAATGTGAAGATAATTTCTAAAGTAAATTTCAACAAGGAATTCAATGGTGACGTTCATTTTGACCTTGAAGTTGACCTGCATGGATTTTTAAGGTTAACTTTGTTTTTTATAATGGCAACCCCCTTTTTTACATCTGCAATCGATAGAATGGAAAATTCTATGTTCAGGTACGTATCCAAGTCATAGGTTAATTGTAACGTTGAAGGTCAGTTACAGATTATTATAAATTAACAAAGTTTTCCAAGAGGTGAGTGTAATTCCTGAAGTAAATTTCAATGAGGAACTCAATGGTGACCTTCATTTTGACCTTGAAGTTGACCTTCGTGGCTTTTCGAAGATCAACTTTGTTTTTTTTAATCGAAACCCCCTTTTTTCATCTGCAATCGATAGAGCTCTGTATTGATCTTGGTCACAGCGTTTTGAATATTGTAAAATCATAAGGAAATATTTTCATTAAAAGTTCCAGGTATTCTGGTGAGAGTTCTGTTCCTCCCCGAAGAGTTATACAGTCCTATACCGTTTTTCGATACCTAAGTCAATACCTAAGGCGATACCATAAGTCCTATACCGGTTTTCCATACGAATATTACGAATCGAAACTAAATTTACGTATTACGAGTACATACTTACTATCTTTCGCTAAAACATTATTATGGCACAAGCTAAACTTTCGGAACGAGAGAGGGTATCTGTATTAATTATGCGTGGCTGGGGAGATCGAGTTCGATCTTATGATCAAGTTCGTTTGCTTTTTAATCGCACTTTTCGTAATGGAGAAGGGTTAAATCCTGTCTCAAAATCGACAATTGAAAGAACTGTAAGGCGCTTTATGAATCATGGATCTATCAAGGACCTTCAGAGAACTAATCGGCCAAAATCTGTAGGATCTGACGAGATGCAGATGGACATAGCCCAAGCATTTGTTGAAAACCCACACCTTAGTTTACGTCGAGCTAGTAATGAGCATGACGTTGCTCCTGAGACAGTGCGAAATATTTTAAAAAGCATTAATTTCCATCCTTACAAAGTTCATCCGGTACAAGAGTTCAATGAAGACGATCCTGATCGTTGGGTTGAATTTTGTGAAATTATAATGGACATAGTTGATAGATATCCTCTTTTCTTGTACAATACAGTATTTCAGATGAATCTACTTTTACTTTGAAAGGCGAAGTTAACAAGCAAAATTGTAGATATTGGTGCGACACAAATCCTGATTGGATGTTGGAGAGTCAGACACAATATCCACTATACCATATATTAATGTTTGGGCCAGTATCTTCAATAATACATTGATAGGCCCTTTCTTCATCGATGGTAATCTCAATGCCCGTGCATATGAAGATTTTCTCAGAAACCAAATTGTACCAAGAATACGGGAGATTTCAGGTCATCATTTTCAAAATATTTGGTTTCAGCAGGATGAAGCAGCGGCTCATTACGGTAGGGAGGTTCGAGCATATTTGGATACTCAGTTCCCTCAAAGGTGGATTGAAAGAAGGGGTGAAATCGAGTGACCTGCTAGATCTCCTGACCTGAAACCTCTCGACTATTTTCTTTGTGGCTATTTAAAGAGCAAAGTATACTCAACGCGACCGCAAAGCTTAGACGAATTGCAGAATCGGATTCTTCAACAGGCTACTTTGATTGATAGGCAGATGATTCGCAATGCTGTAACTCTTTTTTACAATCACATAACTTTTTGTCAAGAAGCTCAAGATTTTCAGTTTGAACATCTTCACTGAAGCGTGAGAGGCAAGGGGACTCACGCTAATCAAGAACCCCAAAGGGACCAGAATTTACTACGTCCACGTCGTTGTTCCTGGATAAAGCTAAACGCAAACGTAAACTGCTTGGAAAAAATATTGAAAAAACCTTGAAGATCATCGCCGAGATCAACACAGAGCTCACCAATGAAATTCTCGTTAAAATTTATTTCAGGAATTGCACTGACCTCTTGGAAAACTTTGTTAATTTCAAATAACCCCTAAATGACCTTGAACGTTACAATTGATCCATGACTTGGGTACGTATCTGAACGTAGAATTTTTTGCTCTATCGATTGCAGATGTAAAAAAGGGGGTTTCCATTTTTAAAAAACGAAGTTGACCTTCAAAAAGCCATGAAGGTCAACTTCAAGGTCAAAATGAAGGCAACCACTGAATTTCTGGTTGAAACTTACTTCAGGAATGACCTTTACTTTTTTGAAAAATATTTTACCTGAGGAAATATCCAACCGTCTCGGGACTTTTTAGACACCCTGTATAAAAGGCGTTCTATGGGCTTTAACAGGTATGATAAACTCTTCATTCAGTGGCAAAGGTAGAATATCTAAAATTTGCAAATTAGGTTCATGTTAATTAAAATTTCATGTTTAAATAAATCTCAGAAATTCAGAGCACCTACAATTAATTGTCAATAGTTTAATTTTCTCTATTTAAGTGGCTATTTAAACGCTAATTGATCTATTGACAATTTATATTTGACCATCGCAGTAAATCCCCGAGATTTGGCTCTGAACCGCCATCACCTTTTGGAACGGTATCAGTGCCAGTGAGGGTTCCAAACGAAGAGAAAGGTGAACACAACTTTGGATGCATGTATCAGAAGAACACCTTCTAGGCGCCCCACAGCACATACACCAGACTCAGCCGGATCCAAGCGTTGCGGCATATGGTGGTTTGTATGTTCTAGATGTGACTCTTAGGAGTCCCAGTGGAGAAAGAATTACTCGATGTTAAGTTGATAGTTTGTTAGGCCTTTACTCGAATGGGGAACATGTCAACTTTGAGGGTTTTAGTCCAAATCACGACGCTGTTTATTTAAGAATCTGGAGTAGACGGTATACTAATATCGATTATATCGTGAGGTTGTACGGTTATTAGAGTTAACTTGTTCATGCAAATTACCCAGATAAACTCTAACGTAATTAAGCAACTTAACAACAGTGTGAATAAAACTATTGCTCAAAAATTTTTAACGGAGTCATGTTCCTTCATTCCTTATGCGTTATTTTATTAAGGACTCGTTAAGTCTTAATTCTAAACCACGGAAGAAATTTTCACATATGATAATTTAAAGATGAAGTAAAAAGAATTCATATTGTTTAATACAAAAGTTCTTAATTTGTGACCCATGCATCGAAACCAAATATAAATTAAAGTTCAATTTATATAAGAATTTCTTTTTCGTAGCAATTTGGTACCTTATGACGATTGTGATGGTTAAATAAATATTGAAATAATTGTTCTGGTCTTTTTAAAAAATCTAAAAGCTAGTCATTTCGAAATATGGTGACTGAAGCATAAATAATTTTAATAATTTTACCAGAAAACTCGATTTCCATTTGTAGTTTATATGAAATCAAAATGTTTTATTAAGGAGAGGCCACGGAAAAAACATTATTAGTAGGTCACCTGAGATTATTATATTACCAGGTGTATACATATGAAACCGGTATTTTTTCAAGAAAAAAACACATTTATTTCAAGAGAATGATAACAAATATTTTATTCAAAGTATGCGC
>NC_046659.1:83227072-83238254 GCF_010883055.1 Belonocnema kinseyi | reverse complement strand
AGGGAGCTCTTCTTAATATTTTGACACCAAAATCATGTCGATACACCTTACCGACTGCGAGTAAAGCCACCCACGCTTTAACTTGACAGACTGTAAGTAGAAGCTGACAAAATCGGGCAGGTCTTCCAACAGAGTGAAAGATTCTGTTATAACTTCCCACAGTAAGAAACGGTAATAAACTTAGATTATCTACTTTAAGATATATTTTCCTCGAATTTTTCATAGTAATACTTCCTAGATAAAAAAAATTGCTTATTCCAGGAAGATTATAAAATCTCTTTCCCGAATGTGACCTATGAATTTATTTCATATTTTTACCTCTTAATCTCCTCAAAAATGCCCCAAAAACTACCCTCTAACCGATGATAATGTGTTATTTTGTTCGCAATCATTACTTTTATACGTATTATTTTTATATTTTAATATAAACTTTACATGTTTTCGAAGAAAATCGTTTTAATTTCACCAAAAATACTTTTTACAAAAAAATCGCATAAAAAGTATCCTTTCAATTTTCAGTTCAACATTAACTCCTAGGGTGAAGGTTTTACTTATTTCTAATAAAAGAAGATAAAAGAAATAAAGGAATGCAGCTTTATGTACTGTTTCTCTGAAAATTAGTTTTATTTACAATGTTGTATGATTACAATTAAATATCACTCAAAATCAGATTGACACTTACATACTTTGATGTATAGAATTATAATTGCAAATCAATAACAGTTCATGCGAGAGTTTGTTCAGAACAAATTGAGTTAAGAAATTTAATCATAAGTAAAATACTTCACAGTGAAATCAATATCGGTGTAAGGTTTACTCCATAGCCTTGCATGTACTAGATCAACGTTCCGAGTATGACCTACTATTTGGACCTCCTCTCCTTCAGAATAAATGCCTTGCTTACTTATGAATTCAATTCGAGTAATTCTTTCTCCAGTGGGACTTGGAATCATTACATCGACAGCAGTAGTACCATTCGGACCACAAAGTCTGTAATCGAGCTTTTCCATGAACAGGTGCCCATCTGGACGTATAGGACGCTCGTGCGGATGCCAAAATCCAAAGCTAAATTCACCCCGTTCTCTGTTTGCACGTGGTGGCGGTGCTTCTCCCGCAGGTGATAATGCTCCTTGGCCATAAGGCGATGGTGGTCCAGATCCATGAAATGATGGTGGCCCATGATGATAAGGTATTGGTGGTCCATAACCATAGGGTGATGATGGTCCAGATCCATGATATGATGGTGTTCTAGATCCATGCGGTGAGGGTGGTACAGATCCCTGAAATGATGGTGGTCCTGATCCATGATATGATGGTGATCTAGATCCACTAGGTGATGGTCCATAGCCATAAGGCGGAGAGCCTTGTGGTGTTGGGGGGAAGCTTTCGTTCGGTTCTAGTGGTTGATTATTGTGAATTGATGGTGGTCGTGCTGAGTTGCCGTGAGCTGATGGCGGAATCACGTAAGGTGCTAGTGGTGAACGGTCACCATCTGACGTGTAATCATCGTAGTCATCAGGTGGTGATGGTGGCCTGTTGGCAGCTAATGATGGAACTACGTTGATAGCAAATTTTATAGCAAATATAAAAGCGAATATCAGTTGATACAACGCCATTATTACCTATGGCAAAGTATAATCAGTTGTGTCTGATCTTAGACTAACCAGACCGATAGGCGTTACGCGCTTTTATAGAATCTATTATCGAATTTTCCTATCAACGTTTAAATAAGTCGCTAGCTGACGTGAATTTGGTATAAAAATGTAGTGATTATCATGATTTATTTTTGTAACATTATCATTAGACGTTTTCTAAAAGATGATTAAGCTATAAGAACGGGGAGGGACTAGATCTTTGCTTGGAAGGACCCTGAGAACATGGTTCATGGCAATAAGTTCATAAATTTTACAGGCAGAGGCGAACTCAAGGTTTTGCCAATTGTAAGAGATTTTGAAATACCATGAAATAACATCTTCACAGGGAGAAATAAATTTGAGAGAAGTATCAGATAAAAGATGAATTAAATGCTCGAATGTAATTTGTAAATAGATCATGATGGAACGACATTGATAACTAATTTTATAACAAGTATAAAAGCGATCATCAGTTTACTCAACAAAAAACTATACTGTCTTACAAAATTTTTCTAAATTATGTAAACCAATTCGATGTAAAGGGATTATCGAAATGCGTAAACAATCTGAATTGATGCACTTCTGAGATAGCTTTAAAAATGTATTTATCGCCATTCTCTGAAATTTGAAACCAATGGTTTCTTAATTTTGTAGCTAACAGATTTTTATAAATTTACAAAACGTAACATCCATGATATAGACGACAAGCCAGACAGTGGTCAAAAATCCAAAAAAGCTGGTCATAAGGCAAAAAAATTTGTATTAAGTACATTCAAAGATTCAAATAAGTGCAGTGGTAATCCTAGAATCGTTCGGGAACGACATCTAAGACCACGTGCTTGTCTAAGCCTGTTTCATCCTTTCTTGTATATACATGTCGAACGTATCGACATGCGTGCACGTCACGAGTAATAAAAACAATTTTTTAAAAGTGCATTGTTTTTTAATGGAGTGGTCAATTTCAGTAAAACAACATGAATTGTTCTCGTGAATGTAAATACTTGAAAAAATAGATAACATAAATAGACATTACAAAGATAACAGTAAAAAATTAATAAAAAATTGACTTCGGTTTTTGAATTCTTAGATTAATTCACATTAATGCAAATAGAGCATACAAAAAAGTCTTGCTAGGTCGGGCCCTGTTTTCAATTTCAGATTAGATCTCGATTGGATCTCGTAGTCTGGACTTTTTTTGTTACCGAGGAAATTTGCGTTTATTGCTTTAAAACTTTCCCAAGCGTCCATTTCAATTTTCGTCATGTGGCTCACGAAATTAGAATCTCTTGTCAATATTCGAATCTGTGGTCCATTAAAGACTCTTTCTTTCAATTTAGCGTCTGAAACATTAGGGAATCTAAGGGATATATACTTACAGCATTGTTCATCTTTGTCTAACGCCTTGACAAATTGCTTCATGAGCCCAGACTTTATGTGGGGGGGGGGGGGGAAAATTTTTTCTGGATCAACGAGGCTTTGTTTGATGATACTATATTATGAGAACCAGGTTTAAATGAATCTCTTAAGGGCCAATGTTTTTTGCTGTAATGATTGGCTCGATCTCTGCTATTCCACAGGCATATAAAGCATGGCTCTCTCATGAAACCCGATTGTTAGCCTAATATCATTGTTATGATTTTGAGATCACCACATATTTGCTATTTGTGATTCGTGTAATTAACTTTTTCAAGAAGCATTTAACATTGCTATATTCTTCTTTGATGACTATTGAGTGAGCTATAGGGATAGGAGCGTAAGTATTCGTGTTATGCAGTAAGACAGCCTTAATGCTGTGTTTTGACGAATCAATGAAAAGTCGCCATTCTTCGTCTCTGTACACATTTTTCTTCAAGTGGTTCATCAGCGCCGTCTTTCGGTAATCCAAGATCTCTAATAAAAATCATTCAGTTCTAGTTGCGACACTAATATTGGAACCTTCAATTTCATTTTATGCACGCCATATTCGTCATCTTTTTCGTCATTTTAATCGGAATTATCAGAAATATTTTCTGTTCGATCACTGGTTTTACTACCGTCTTCATGACGTTGACTTTCAACTTCCATTCTATCATCTTCTAAAGCGCTTAAATCAGTCTGGCGTGCATTTTTATTGATTTCAATTGCTCTTGTGACTGTGCACACATTAATGTACGAAATGTTATTTTTATTTTTGGCGTTGAACCCTTTGACGGAATTCATGCAAAAGTAGCAGTACTTCGCGATAACGGGTTTTTTCCATGTGGTTGGTGTAGAGTACTTGCGGTACTTTTTGTTGTTTGAATTTTTTAGACGATACAGCGCCCCAAAATCCATAGGAATACGTGTGTCTTGTTACCAGATCCGCACACTTTTTTTTTGTGTGGCTGTGTAATCAGCGACCCTAAAACCCCCGAGTAAGAAAGTTCATCCCAAAATGATGACGTTAGTGAATTATAGCCAGCTTTTTGGGGATTTTGACCACTGTGAGCCAGTTCAAAACAAGATAACTCTTTGCTTTATTCCTATTTTGTTAATGAGCGAAATAGCTGGCATCGATAGACAGCTTATGTATCATTTGCATGTATACAGAGATTGTATGGTACAGAGATCAGGTAAGGCAGAGTCTGATTTGAACCTAACTAATTCTATCATTTTTACAAGCTTTTATACGTGTACAATCCTTTTCAGAATGTTCCTTTCGGCGTTTAAATAAAACTTCAGTTGACGTGATTTTGGCCTAAAAAATATGTGAATTTGAAGATACATTCACATTCACATAATTTCGGGAAATATGTTGACTAATTTTTAAAGTTTGAGTCGAACTGAGGGCTTGAACAATAGTAAAAGATTTTGAATACAAGTTACTGCAATATTTGTAGAGAGCAATCAATTTTCAGAGGTCGAGATATTCGATGAAATATGAATCAGATGCTCAAATATAAATTGTAAATATATAAATAAATGTTTAATTCCACATTGAGATACAGAACATTAAACTACTAAGATTAAACTAGCACTGCCTTTGACCAATTGGTTTTACCGAAAATTCTTTATTACTAACCCTGAAATAATCGATTGATTAACAGTAACTAAGATATTGAATAATAAAACAGTAATATTTTAGCGTTTCGCTAATATGAAAGTAAAAAAATCACATGTGTGTTTTACGAAATGTGTATTCCACGCTGGGCTTACACGAACCATACCTTTACATCATCTAACTATTCTATGTATGTTTGAAATTCATTTAAAAATGTTGTATTTATGCATTCCATCTATTTTGGACTCTTCGGAGTCTTCAAAACACGAATTACACTAATTCACTAAAGCCCGTATAGCTTCGCTCAGTTTTAATCTAACTGAAACTTTTTTTTTCAATCCGAAAAATACCAAACTTGAGGTTTTAATGGATTTCAATAGTTCCTTCTTGGTTATTTCTCATGTCTGCTCTATCAAAAATTCGACCTGTGATACGACAACGGTAACGACGCCGCAAACTACGCAGGAAACGAGGTCGGAAACTACAACGTAAACGAGGTCGGAAGCGACGCCGGACACGAAACCGGAAACTAGATCGAAAATTGGGGCCGGATACGACGTCGTTTCCGGCGTCGTTCACGACTTCGGTTCCGGGTGAAATTTTTTTTTTCCCTATGTACTTATAACTATGTTACACTGAAAAAAGGTTACTTGTGCCAAATGAATACTTACATGAACAACTGGATTCTTTCACCTCAAATTATAATAATTAACATTGTTATTATTACACATATTTGATTTGAATGAATCAGATAATTTAAAATCTTGATGAGCCTGAAACAGAAAAATTATATAAAAAATCCACGTCCAGCTGGAATCCAACTCGTGTCCTTCGAGGGTGCAGTCCACAGCGATAAACACGAACCTATCTTAACATTGAAATTTTAATGCAGAAAGCCATATTTAACTCTCACTATAATTGCGAAAGAAATATATCTTAAAATAAAAAATATGGATATTTAATTGACCAACATTTTTCTTTAATCTTAAAAAATTTTCAATTGAAAAAAATTACTCCAAATTAATAAATGTTTGATTCAAAAAACAAATTTCTTTTTTGGAATAGATGTTTATTTGTTATGAATAATTTAATTCTATTCATAAATAAAATATAAATAAATAGATATTTATCTAAACACAATATCTTGTTGATCTAAATAAATGCTTCATGGGTATAAATGCATGAAATTTTTTTTTAAGGATTAATTTCATCAAACAAATAATTATGACATAATAATAATATTAACAGTTACTTAAAAATTTCAAACGAAAAACATTTTTTATATAGTTATATAGTTATTTAATTTCCTGCAACTCACTTTTATCATTTTAATTATGATAAAGGATGAAAATTATCAATCAAATTAAATAATAATATTATTTTCTCACTAAAAAAAAAAAGAATTATTTGAACAAGTGAATGCATTTACTTGATTTCTATTTCTTTGTATTCAGAAAATATTCTTCAAAAGTAGTAATTTTTATTGAAATCAGACACATATCGTTAAATTGATTCGGACGCATTTGAATCAATAACTTTTTTATGCTTGAATGAAGTATTGAGGTTAATTTAAAGCAAATAAGTAATGATTTCATTCAAAGTAATAATAATTAAATTGAAAATATATTTATTTGTCACAAAGGTTTCATTCATGTATACCAATGAATCATTTATTTAGATCAGCAAGGTATTGTGTTTAGATAAATATCTATAACTTAAGTTGAAAGAAATGTTTTATTTTATTACTAGAATTAAATCATTTATAACAAATATACATGTATTCCAACGAAGTAACTATTTTTTTAAATCAAACACTTATTAATTTGGCGTAACTTTTTCAATTATGTATTTCTTTAGATTAAAGTAATATATTGTTAAATTAAATATCCATGTTTCTTATTTTAGGAAATATTTCTTTGGCATTTATGATGAGCATTAAATATGGTTTTCCATCTTAAAATTTTGATGTTGCGATAGCGTCTTGGTCATCGCTGTGGACTTCACCCTCGAAGGACATGAGTTTTTTCATTTACTTTTTCTGTTTCAGCTTCATCCAGATTTTAAATTATCTGATTTGTTTAAATTAAATATGTATAATAATAACAATTTTGATTATAATGTTAGCTGAAAGAATCCAGTTAAAAATTTAAGTAAATATGTACTAAATCCAAAAATCTGTCGGATAGTTTTTTGCTTCAAATGTTAACTTAATCCTATTGAAATTTCTTTAACTGAAATAAATAATTTTTTCCATCAAAGTGCTTATATTTATTTGCCTTAAATAAATATTTTTTTGAAAATAAACGGGAGTTTTACTTACTTCAGCCAAGTAAAATTAATTTGGCACAAGTAACCTTTTTTCAGTGTATCATAGTTATAAGTAAATATTGAAAAAAAAATTTTCACCCAGAACCGAAGTCGTGAACGACGCCGGAAACGACGTCGTATCTGGTCCTAATTTCCGATCTAGTTTCCGGCGTCGTCTCCGGCGTCCCTTCCGACCTCGTTAACGGTGTAGTTTTTGACTTCGTTTCCTGTGTAGTTTTCGGCGTCATTACCGATGTCGTGTACTACGTCGGATTTTTCGATAGGGTTGAAACAAGAAGTTTTGATTTGTCTGAAAAGTCGAGTGCCAAAAAATGCCAACCCTGATTTTCTTAAAAATGATCTTTTTTACACTTCGAAATATCCTTTTTAAAGAAACAATGATAAAACCTATCATTCAATTAACATAACGTAAAAAAATTGAATATTGTTTT
This sequence comes from Belonocnema kinseyi, assembly GCF_010883055.1. NCBI lineage: Eukaryota > Metazoa > Arthropoda > Insecta > Hymenoptera > Cynipidae > Belonocnema > Belonocnema kinseyi. Next base: position 83,230,842 of record NC_046659.1, on the reverse strand, counting down.
GATTTAAAATATCCTTTCTTTACTATGTATTCCCATATTTTTTCTTCAAGTAACAACAATAAGTTTTAGAAATCTCACTAAAGCACAATACATTTTTCGAAACATTGTTTGGAGTGGAAAAAAAAATATTCAAAGCAAGAAAATAAGTGACAATTTTTTGTTTAAACCGTAATATATTTGTTTGAAAATTGATATATTTCATGGAAAATTGAACCGTTTTGTTTAATGAAATATATCATTTTAGTTAATATTTTTGGGTTGAAAATTTCAATTTCTTGTTAGGCAGTCTTTTTGGCTTCAAATTGATGAATTTAGTAGAAAATGCAACTCATTTGTTTACAGTTTATTTTTCCACTAAAAATTGATTTTCTTAAATTAAATTGTAAATATTGTATTTTTTGTTAAAATGTGGTATTTTTTCGTTAAAATTAACACATTTGAGTTATATAATAATAATAATAAATTTAATAATAAATAATAATAATAATAAAACAGCGAAAATCACAACTTTACACATTTTTTAATTAATAGTCTAAAAAATCTGTTAACGCATAAAACTAAAGTTGCCTAAACAAAGATTTGATTTGTTTTAAAATTCATTTTATTTTATAAAAAAGGCGACGCCTATTTGACCTGAAAAATTTAGTGAGTGGGAAAAGGGAATGGACTAGTATTCCCGAAATTTCGGGCCGATTAGCCAATCTAATGAAAAATATTGGATGCTTTGAATCTTAAAAAAATTTAAGTTAAAAATCACTTTATATTTCTTTTCAAATTACGCAGCTTTGGTAGTTTTTAAATAGATTTCTCTTCAAGGAATTAGAAATAATGCACATTTCATTACAAACTGCTGCAAAAGAAATTAAATCATGTTAATTTATTCCTGAGATACAACTTTTCGATGAAAATTTTATGTAATATATCATCATTTAATTAAACATTGAGGCAGCCCTAAGATCATTAAAGCGATTCCTTTTTCTCTCATTGAAGTTTTTAATAAGTTGGAATCAAGAATTCCCATGAAGAAATATCATATCTTTTTTTACTTATCATAGTGTGAAAGCTCTCTGCGTAAAGGAAAAAAATTATTTTGATGCACATTAGTTCGCCAATTGCTCATAAAACGAGCAAAAATAAATAGATGAATAATTGATAAGACGCATGATGCCTCCTATCGGCATTTTTAATAATAAGTGAACCTCGGGTTGTTAAATTTATTATGCCAATCATATAATAAAAGCAAAGGTTTTCTGTAGTTTCTTTATTGGCTGATGCAGAATCACAACAAAAAAAGTTGAAACAGATTTCTCGGCTCATTGAGGAAATCATCTAAAATACTACATATATTTTTGCATTTTTATTTAGTTTAAATTATTTTCGATTTTTTAATATTTATTATTATTATTATTATTATTTAACCATTAAGCCATTCTTCTTTCAGGGTAGGCGTTATTCACTCGGTGGGGAAGGGAGTAATTTGAGGAAGGGGTTATAGAATTTTTAGATTAATCTAGAATTCTCGTGTTATTTATTAAAATAACACGTTCTTTTTCAAGACAGCTCCGACACAGGTTTCCGATCAATCTCTCTAGCAATCACCCCAAGTGAAGATCCTCACAAAGTAGTTATGTAAGGTTCCCCACTTGGGTCCATTAGTGTCCAAAGTCTCTTGTTTTAGGTGTCATTCACTCTCCTAACACTCTTTTTAATAAATATTTACTGCCATACTGTTCTGTCCTGGGATACTTCTCCAGATTATTTCCCGTCTTTTGGATTTCTGTGGTCTGCATATGGGCACGCTGCCATTTACTTTTTCATGCTATACTTATTTCGTTAGTCGTTCATTTGGTATTCACTCAACATGCATGGACCATCTGAAACAATTTCTTTGAGATGCGTTAACTAGTGTCTCTTCCGTGCCACATTCTTCGAGAATTATTTCGTTACACATTTTTTCCATTCGAGTTTTCCCGCCATAGTTTTCCTGCATATCATGCATAAGAGTCTCATGTCAATCGCTTTAATTTTACTCTTATTATTTTACTCTTATTGTTTTCTTGATAGATCAATATCTCGCTACCGTATAGTACAGTCGATACAAATATAGAATTATGTATTGCCATTTAAACTTTATTTGATATGTTTTTATTACTGAAGAGGTGGCGTGTTCTATCAATAACCTTCTTACCTTCGTTTATGCGTCTACCTAACACCCCATCTATCTTCTCGTTCCTAGTAAATAAGCTACTAAGGTATGCGAGCTTATCAACGTATTTAATTCTCTTATTATTTAGTACAATGTTGCATATTGTTTTCTCACTAATTCCTCCAAACACCATAGTCTTTGTTTTATTTGCGTTAATTTTGAGGCCTATGCTCTTCATGCTTGCATTCAGTTTATTCAGATTTCTTTGCAAGTCTTCGATTAACTCTGCCATAACAACCTTATAATCTCCGCACGCTAACCCACGTACCCTTACTGTTTCGAGATCTACACCTTCTTTGTCGAAAAGAGCCATTCTTAAACACTTGCCCATGAATAATGTAAATAGCCATAAAGACATAATGCATCCTTGTTAAACATTGTGTGTAATATCGAAACAGTCACTCAATTTCTCATTTACTCTTATACTCGCTTTGCTGCCTGTATAAATCATTTCTATAGCTTGTAGGAGCCATAGATTCACTCCATACTCATTCACGACTTCCCAAAGTTTATACTTATGTACCTGGTCTAAACCTTTTTCTAGGTCAACAAATTCACAAAAAACTGTTTTTCCTACGCTCAAACTTTTTTCTGTGGATTGCCTTCAGCTAAATATTTGATCCGTGCATGATCTACTTAGCATAAACCCACTTTAGACTTCCTAACTCTTTTTCTATTTCATTTTCGTTACCCTACGTATAAGCATTTTTAAATATAGCATTTCCCCTTTACTATTTTTCATCTTAACAAAATCTTCACTTTTATTTCTCTTCATTTTTGTATGAAGCAGTTACTTTTTTCTTTCAAAGTCGTTTTGTATTTTCTTCTTCTCTTGTCATCTAATTTTATCTTTAATTTTCTTAATTGGTCGTTTAAGTATCTTCTTTGTGTATCTGCAATCATTATTACGTCTATTTCTTTCTTTATCGCTAAGACGTGTGATGTTCAAAATTCTCCTGAACGCTTGCTTTTTTGCTTTATGGGTAGCCCTAATTTCATCATTCCACGATGCAGCGTCATACATTCTTCCAACAATCGTGGTACCACACACTTCGATCGCACATCTAACAATGACATCCCGAAACTTAGTCCATGCGCCCTCCGTATCTTTGTTTCTTAGAAGCGCCTTTCAAGGTGCCCTTTCTATGCTTTCATTTGCTTTATTTTGAAAATATATTCGCCTACCCGGCTTCTGTAGGTTCTTAATTTCGATTCGAGTAAGCTTTATTTCTTTGGTTCTCTTTTTTCTTCATCTCTAGCCTAAGTTAATTTTGGAGACTAGAAGGTAATCAGTAATAATCAGTATTCCATTCAGAATCCCTCATAACCCTGGTCAATTAATAAAAATACTAACTTTTATAGTTAAAACGTTTAAACCCCTAATGTTTTACTGAAATAGGTGTAAAAAAGGGATAATTTACGATTTTGGTAAAAAAAAACTTAGAACCATTTACCTTGCTCTGCTTCAATTGTGGGTCCGGATGCAATAAGGGCACATAAAATTTTTTCGTGCGAAAACGAAGTCCCCTGGAGGCTTTAGAAAAAATTTTCGAATTTTAATTTT
>NC_046659.1:83189118-83226972 GCF_010883055.1 Belonocnema kinseyi | reverse complement strand
AAATTAAAATTCGAAAATTTTTTCTAAAGCCTCCAGGGGACTTCGTTTTCGCACGAAAAAATTTTATGTGCCCTTATTGCATCCGGACCCACAATTAATGTAATCACCAAACCTCACTCTGTGACGGAGTAATATGAGAAAGAACATTTACTCAATTATATTTTAATTTTCTCCAATTTAAAGTATGTATATTACATTTTCTTGAGAAGAGTACACAAAAAAAGTTTCCTTTTGAATAATAAAACCGCATTAAAATTTACTGGAAAAAATGAACCATTAGTGGCTATTATTGAGCAATACGAATATTGAAAGCAATTAAACGGTTTTTCAGTTTTTACATTGATCAAAAGAGCGAACATAACTAATGTTCAAAATGAGTGTCTAAGAAAATGACCTGAACAAAATTTAATCGATAGTTCTTTCAGTATCGGTATTTTATTATTAAAAAGTCCTATTTTTACAGCTCACTTTTCACTAATTGAAATACTAAAATTTCACTAATGATTATTGCATTTTTGATAATGTTGATTTGGAAGTACACCGTTAACTGCAAATCGGATAAGTCACCTAAAAGTAGTTAACGGTAGGTGCCTCAAGGGACTTATCCGAAATGCAGTTAACGGTGCTATTCGGAATCACGACAGTATAGACTTGAAGATTGAATAAAAAAATTTCTTCTGATTCATATAAATAACCTTTGTTGTTAGCAAAAATTAGTAACAGTAGGCGCCTTGCATATAAAAAATGTTGTTTTTTATTGCTTCTGTCACTCCCTACAGTGCAAAATGATTACAAGCAGCCTGGAAAATTTGGGGAGGTCTTCCTATGGGATCGAAATTCTTGGTAGAACTTTCCATAATCAAAAACGATAGGTAGAAGCTGGCAAAATCGGGCAGGTCTTGAACAGAGTGACAGATTCAGTCGTTACTTCCCACAGTATGGAACGATTATTAACTTAGATTCTCTACTTTAAAATATATTTTCCCCGAATTTTTCATATTCATACTTTGACATCTAGGTCTCTTCCAAACTGCCAAAAACTACCCTCGAACCGAGGATCATGTATTTTGTAGTGTATCCTTTGAATTCATCACTTTGATATATATTATTCTAATATTTTAATATAGATTTTAACTGTTTTAAAAAAAAAAAGTTTTTATTTCACCAAAAATACTTTTTTTTTTAATCGCACAAAAACTATCCTTTTAATTTTCAAATTAACAAAACCACCTAGGTTGAAGGTTTTACGTATGCTTAATAATAGAAAATAAAAGAAATAGAGGAATGCAGCTTCATGTAAAATTTCTCAGAACGTTAGTTTTATTTACACTCCTGGATGATTACATTTGAATATAATTGAGAATTAGTTTGTCACTTACGTACTTTCATTTATAGAAATATAATTGCAAATCAATAACAGTTCATGTGATAGTTTATCTAGATCAATTTAAACTAAAAAAATTAGTCATGAGTGTAAAACTTTACGGTAAAATTAATTTCAGTGTGAGGTTTACTCCAGATCCTTGCTTGGACTAGATCAACGTTCCGAGTATGACCTACTATTTGGACCTCCTCTCCTTCAGAATAAACGCCTTGCTTGCTTATGAATTCAATTCGAGTAATTCTTTCGCCAGTTGGGCTTGGAAGCATCACATCGATAGTATGAGTACCAGTCGGACCACAAAATCTCCATTCGGGCGTCTCGCAGAACACGTGCCCATCTGGGCGTATATGACGTTCGTGTGGATTCCAAAATCCAAAGCTAAATTCACCCCGTTCTTTGTCTGTACGTGGTGGTGATGGTTCTCTCACAGGTGCTAATTCACCTTGGCCATAAGGTGACAATCCTCTTTCGCCATAAGGTGATATTGCTCCAGAGCCATAAGGCGATGGTGGTCCAGATCCGTGAGCTGATGGTGGTCCATGCCCATAGGGTACTGGTGGTCCATGGCCATAGGGTGGTCCAGATCTACCAGGCGAGGGTGGTACAGATCCTTGAAGCGATGGTGGTCCAGATCCATGATATGATGGCGTTCTAGATCCACGAGGTGATGGTGGTACAGATCCATGCAGGGATGGTGGTCTAGATCTACGAGGTGATGGTACTACAGATCCATGATGTGATGGTGGTCCATGACCATGAGGTACTCGTGGTATATTGCCATGAGGTGGAGAGCCTTGTGGTGTTGGAGGAAAGCTTTCGTTAGGTTCTAGTGGTTGATTGCTGTGTATTGAAGGTGGTCGTGCTGGGACGCCGTGAGCTGATGGCGGAACTACGTGAGGTGCTAGTGGTGTACGGTCGCCATCTGATGGGTAATCATCGTAGTCGTCAGGTGGCGATGGTGGCCTGTTGGCAGCTGATGACGGAACTACGTTAATAGCAAATTTTATAGCAAATATGAAAGCGAATATCAGTTGATACGACCCCATTTCTTACGTACGGCAAAGTATAATCAGTTGTGTCTGATCTAAGACTAAGCAATTCGATAAGTGCTACACGCTTTTATACAATCTATTATCGAATTTTCCTATCAAAGTTTAAATAAGCCGTCAGCTAACGTGAATTTGGTCTAAAAATAAATTGATTATCAAGATTTATTTATATAACATTATCATTAGACGTTTTTTTACGAGATGATTAAACCACAAGAACGGGGAGGGACTAGATGTTTGCTTGGAAGGACCCTGAGAACGTGGTTTACGGAAATGAGTTTATAAATTTTATAAGCAGAAGCAAACTCAAGGTTTTACCAATTTTAAGAGATTTAGAAACATTATTTAATGCAAAATTTACAGCCTGAAATCAATTTTAGAGATCGAAGTATTAGATCAGAGATGAATAGAATGCTCGAATGTAAATTGTAGATAGATCATAATGGAACAACATTGACAGCTAATTGTATAGCAACCGAATTTTTAGAAATTAACGAAAACGGAATAATAATGATATAGACGTCAATCCGGCTCAAATAAAAAGACAATTCTTTATTTTATTTATATTTTGCAAATAAGTGAAGTGGCTGGTATCGATAGACAGCTTATATATTGTTTCCATTCACAAAGCGACATTTCTTACGTATGGCAGAGTCTAATTTCAGCATAACTAATCCCAAAAGTGTTGTAAGCTTTTATGCGTGCACAATCTTTTTAAGAATGTTCTTTTTGGAGTTTGAATAAAACGTCAGTTGACGTAATTTAGACCTAAGAAATGTGTGAATATCAAGGTATATTCACATTTGCATCATTAGAGGAAATATCTTTACTAAGTTTTAAATGTAGAGACGAACTCAGGGTTTTAACAATAGTAAGACATTTTGAAATATAAGTTAATGCAATATTTGCAGAGAGCAATAAATTTTCAGAAGTCGAGATATTCGATGAAATATGAGTCTGCTGATGCTCTAATATAAATTGTAAATAGATAAATAAGAGTTTAATTCCGCACTGCGATACAGAAAATTAAACTATTTTAATAATAATTAGTTTCAAATTTAAAATTTTTTTAAGATTTGTTCAAATCAAATTTGAATTAATACAATCATAATTTGCTAGTACGGAAATTTGTAATTCATACCTTGAAATACACAGTTTATTATCATTATGCGAACTGCCTACCGTTACGGAATGTTGCGTAAGATTTATACTACTGAACCTAGCGCTACCCTCGACAATTTTTTTTTCGAAAATTCATCAACACTAGTCAGTTACAGTCTTCGAGTTATCGAGTGTTAAACATCCAACTCTTTTGAAAAGCATTACCAAATATCTCGAAAACTGCAGCTCTGCGAAAAAAATTTTCCCTATGAAAGTTATTGGGCTCTAACGGGGAAATGCAAAGAAACTCATGGCCTTAAGACACAGGTAATTTTTCAAGGTCATTCAATGTGAACTTCTTATTTATTGCTAATATTCAGCCAATAAAGACAAGATATAAAGAAGAAATCAATATAGAACCTATAAAGGCAAGAAAAGAGAATAACTTAGACAATAGCCAGCCAATGAAAGGAAAATCATGAGATAATGACTAAATCGCACTCATGACTTGCCTTCATTGACCAGATATTGTCTAAATCAAGCTCATGTCATGCCTTCATTAGCTAGATATTGACAACATCCTTGAAAAATCTTGCCTTCATTGGCTAGATAATGACTAAATCTCGCTCATGTCTTGCCTTCATTGACTAGATAATGACTAAATCGCACTCATCTCTTGCCTGCATTGGCTGGCTATTGACTAAGTCATTCTCATTTCTTGCCTTTATGGGTTCTATATTAATTTCCTCTTCATATCTTGTCTTTATTGGCTGAATATTAGCAATAAATAACAAGTTCACATTGAATGACCTTGAAAAATGACCCGCGTCTTAAGGCTATGACTTTCATCGCATTTCTCCGTTAGAGCCCAATAACTTTCATAGGGAACATTTTTTTCGCAGAGCTGCAGTTTTCGAGATATTTGGTAATGTTTCTTAAAGAGGTTGGATGTTTAACCCTCTATAACTCGAAAACTGTCCATTTCCGGACTTTGTGCCCCATAACACTTTTGATCGAGACATTGAGCACTACCATTTTACGAAGTTTAATCAAAATTGACCGAAAGCTAATTCATGTACATTTGCTGCGGGGTCCTTTTAATTAAATTTCTGAATCTATCCAAATAAATTTTTTTCCTATTTTTCTGGACATTTTCAAAATTTTCAAAAGTGTCTAGCTTTTCTATTTTTCATCGAAATTAAAATTTTTATTTGGATGATTTTCTTATCTTCTACTTATCTATAAAAAACGTTGAAAAAATTCTAAAATTTGCACACACAAAAATTTTTAAAATTTGAAAATACTCTAAATTTTTTATTTCTGTTGCAAATATTTGCTTAACGAACTTAACCTTCATTTTTGAAACCTTAATAAGTTTATCAAAGATTGACTTGATTGGACGAATCCTTTAAAAGTTAGAGTGGCTACAATATTCAGGCAACCATACAGACATACAGACAGACACCGACAAAATATTATGACGTAAATATTCCTTAAAAACCAGAGATCGAAAATTTGGACGATTACATTACACTCTTATGAATGAGAATGTAAAAATTGATTACTTAATAAATAATCTGGCAGAATAACAGATTATTAATCGATAAAGTGAAGCTTTTTATCAAACTTAGAATCATTTAAATGCCCCTTTGTTAACGATAACACCGAAAATCTTTAAAATATATATAATCTAATAAACAATGTTATTTGGCAGAAAAAGATTTCAAAAATTTACGATTGTTACTCGAGAACAAAATTAATTAAATAGTAAAAAACTATACAAGAACGAATTTATATAAAGCACATTTGTTATCTCATTATTTCTCTGAAATAACTATGAAGAAACTGTTGAAATAAATTAAAACATATAGTATCAAACGAACCATTTCTTTACTTAATAAAGAAAATAGGCGTCATCATTAAAAATCAAATAAATATTTACTTCTTTTAAAGGCACTTTTACTCGAAATTAAAAACAGTAAAGAAAGAAGTTCTTTCATTAAAATATAAATTTTTAAAGTGAATGTCGTTCAAATGTTTAAAAACAAGAAGCATTTGAGTTTCTAAACAACTTCAAAATTTGCCATTACCTACTCTTTAAATCTCCTGAATGATTACTTAAATGTTGACCTTGCAATAAGGATTGTCGTATGATGCCCAACTACCTCATTAAAAGAACTGGCATACAAATTCAAATTTGATTTAAACTTGATTTAAACGGCCGGTGTCCTGTTGTGTTTAATTAAGGTTTTGCGAATTTCTAATAAAATAATATAAAAAGAGTAAAGAAATGTGACGCCACGTAAAAGTTAGTTGAAAATTAGTTTTATTCACACGGTTGATAGTTCCTTGTATGAAATTGAATATTATTGAGAATAAGATAGTTATGTACATACTTTGACATATATAAATATAAATTGTTTGTCCAGGTCAGTTTGATAAACAAATTACTTAATTAATTGGGGGGATGAGTGTACATCTTATAGGTGAAGTCGACGTCATGGTACGGTTTACTCCAAAACCTTAAATGGATAACATTATTATTTGGACTTTGACCCAATATTTGGACCCGTTCGCCTTCTGAATCAACGCCTAACGAACTTATTAGCTCAATTCGAGTAATTTTGACGTTTTCGGGACTTGAAACTGTCACCTCGCAAACATGACGGCCATACATAAGGCTCCTTAAGTGGCACATGTCCTTGTGTATATGTCCCGGGAAACATATTTGTATTTCACCTGGAACTCTCTTTCCAAAGCTATATACACCGTGAGAATCGTCTAGAACTTCCTTTGGAAATGATAAATCACCTCTTTTAGGTGATGATAGTGCAGCACCGGAATGAGCTTGTGGTACTAGCTGGCCGTGAGGTGGTTGTAATTGATGGAAATGAGGTGGTGGGGCTTGATGACCATTAAGTGATGGTGCTTCAGAGCCGTGATGCGATCGTGGTTCAGAGCCGCCAGGTGATGGTGGTTCAAAGCTATGATGCTCAGAGCCGTAATGTGATCCTCGTGCAGACCCGCCAGGTGATGGTGGTATGATGCCATTATATGATTGTGGTATGAAGCCGCGAGGTGTTGACGGTGCAGAGCTGTGATGTGATGGTGGTCCAGAGCCAGAAGGAGATCGTCGTAGAGGACCAAGAGGTGATGCTTGTACAGGGCGATAAGGTGATGGGGGTATAGAGCCGTGATCTGACGGTGTTGCAGAGCCAGAACGTGATCGTGGTATAGAGCCAGAAGGAGATCGTCGTAGATGCCCGCGAGGTGATGGGTGCACAGGGCGAGATGGTGATGGCGGTAAAGAGCCGTGATCTGATGGTGGTGCAAATCCAGAAGGTGATCGTGGTTTATAGCCAGAAGGGGATCGTCGTAGAGAGCCGTGAGGTGATGAGTGATAAGGTGATGGTGGTATAGAACCTTCATCTGATGGTGGTATAGATTCGTCAGAAGAGTGTGGTGACATGTCTGAAGCTGATAATGAAACCACATTAAAAATCAATTCTATAGCAAATATAAAAGTTAATATCCGTTTACACGACGCCATTTTTTAAGTTTGACAGACTTTAATCACTTGTGTCTGATCTAAGACTAACCAATTCAATAAGTGTTACAAGGTTTTATACAATCCATCATCGAATTTCCTTGTCAGAGTTTAAATAGACAGTGAGTTTACGTGACTTTGGTCTAAAAATAAAGCCAATATCAAGATTCATTTAATAGCATCATTAAACGTCTTTTATGAGATGAATAAACCGCACGACCGGGGAGGGACTAGGTGTTTGCTTGGAAGAAATCTGAGAGAGTTATTTACGAAAATAATTTTGCAAGTTTTAAAAGCAGATGTGAACGCAAAGTTTTGTCAGTAGTGAGAGATTTTGAAACACTTGTTAACGCAACATATAAAGAGAGTTACACATTTTTAGAGGTCGAGGTAAAGATGAGCAAGATGTTTTGATGTATTAAATAAATAGTCCTGATTAAAGTTACTAGGGGCGTCTGGTTTATAAATTTCTAGTTATTTTATACAGAAAGCGTGATTAACATGGTTAGAAAATTCTGTTCACTTAACTCTGTTTAATTTTTTCTGTTTATAATGATTCTGGTTATAACTATTCTGGTTATTATTTCTGGTAACATAAGTGTCGCGATCTTGTGTGGGTTTCCATAAAACTCTTTTGAATCTTGTTGTGAATTGAGGCTTGGTCGCAAATGACCAGTTTCTGTAAAATAGCGATTTATTTAATGAATTTTTAAATATATAAGTATAAATAATAGTGAACCGTGAATTTTTTTGTTTTACAAAAAACGCTGCACGTTATGTTTCTAAACAGCGGTGTTACACTGATAATATTAAACCACGGAAATTTTTTTCGAGCAGCTTGGCATTATATTTTGAAAAATATTAGATTTGTAAAAATAAATAAAAATAGTGAATGCTCGAGAATTTTGCCATTGAAAAAGTGATATAAGTTCATGTTATAAGTTTGTTATGTTATGTTTATGTTTTGAGTGTTGTTCATTATATCTATCGCCATTAATTAATTAAATTATCAGAATATCTGGTGATATTGACCAGAATGTTGTATTCTTAAGCTACCAGAAAACTACCTTGTTAAAAATGTTGCTTAATCTAATATGAAATAGTGCTTAAATTCACCAGAAAAACTAATTAAAATAACCGAAAAATGTTCAACCAGAAACTTCTGATATTTCCAGTCAGAACTAGCGGTAAGTGCATATTTAACATTCTATTCTTCAAAACCTCTGAAAGTTATACAAAAATCAAATATGAATGTATATAATCCTGACTTGCAAGTTTGGTGATTTCTACTACTTACACTGAGAAAAATGAATAATTTGGGCTACTAACTTATCATTAGTAAATTATTCATTGGTTCTTACAGCTACTTAGTTACTAACACCTACTAAGCAAATAGTCGGCTTAGGGTGCCGTTTATAGTACTGTTGACGAATTAAGATTAGCAATGTTAAATATTCAGAATGACTAATTAATCAGTCCTACATACCATTTTTAATTTTATTAACAAATTAAAGTAGGGGATATAACTGTTTTATTTTCTATTATGGCTGATACGAATGAGAGTACGAGAAAGGTACCAACATTTAGATACGGATGTCATAACTTGCTGTTTATTCATAGTGGGTCTGGTTAGATTGCACCTGATTACATTTTTTATGATCGCGTATAAACGATTGAAGGTAAAAATTTTTACAAACGTTGAGCTTCGCAGAATACATTAAAGCATTCGAAGGTATATATAAGAAATTGTAAAATAGAACAACTTTTAAGTTTGATCACGAATCCTAGCGTACAAAATGCTTTAAAGTAGTTATTTACAAGTTTCTTTTTTCGTATGTCAAAATCTGAATTTAAAAGATCACAGTGGAAAGAACTGACATCAACTTACCAACAGAAGATGTTGATTTCGTGAAAGTCAATTAGTGAAAATTTTGACAAGCTTTTTATTGATTTTATTTGCTAATCATCAAATATTGCTAATCATCAAGTATTGCTTATAAATTTTTCTTCTTTTTATTTCGGAGAAGTATATCTTAAATTAATATAATAATTGGTGAAGCATATGTAACCTATTTACAGGTTTCTATCATCGTTTCAATCAAGCTCAAAATGATAAACCACGGGGTTTTTTAATGAGACTTTCTATTTGCAACATTTTGCATCTATATAACTATTGTTTGAATCATATGCACAAATGGAAAATGTATAGCTTAAGCAACAGTATTTATCCTTGATCTAGCCACAAATATCGTTGAAAATGAACCAATGATATTGTCATATCTTTAAAATAGACATTTGCTGCAAAACTTATTTTGACTTATTATTGATGAGTGAACAGATTTAAATTCTTAAGACAAAGACATTATATAGCTGAAATAAATGAGCTTGATATATTTTCTTTAAATGTCAATATGGGTTATTTACACAAAACTACGTTTTCCACATAAATATAAGTTGGACATTCTACAAAAGACTTAGAACTGATTTTCTATAGAGGACTTAAGAGGAAAATTTTAGATGTACAATAATGACAGTGGGGTGTAATAATATGCAGCGATTTTTGTGTTAAGAGAATTTTTTATTGGGTGGGACACGACCAATAAGTTTTCTTAATGATGGAAGTAAAAATATCAATAAAACGAACATTTAGTTTTTCTACCTTTTATTTTGAAGTTTAGTATAGCTTTTTCCCTAACAAACATTGAATATTAATAAATTATACCTTAATCAAACAAAGAATTGTAGAAAAATCTTGATGATATGTTTTATCTTTAATATCTTTATAAAACCAAAAAATCTAGGTTGAATATACATTGGAGAACAAATAGGAGATAATATATATCACAACCTCATCATCTGAAAAGGTTAACCTGCGCACCTTCACGATCCCGAGATTTATAACTTTTTTATCGCACTCGCTCAGCTACCTGTATATATTATTTTTATTACTTTGAGGAGCTATCCATTTATTCCGTACTTTTTCAGAGGTTTTTTAAAGCCTAATTTCATCCACCATCATTAGCAAGCTGATATGCACTATTTCAGTATTGGATAACAATTTATAGTTTCTAATTCAAAAATTTAACAATTAGGTTGAAAATTTGCGTTGTTGTTATAAACTCGTTTTTTTGTATTATTTTGTAAAAAAATGTTCTTCTTGTCTAAAAGTTGAACTATTTTGTTATTTTTGGTTAAAAATTAATAATTTTTACTTTATAATTGACGTAATAGGGATAAAAACGTCTTTTCTCTTTCAAATTCATACTTTTGTGTTGAAAATTAAACTGGTTTGTTAACAATCGTCTTGGTTGATTAAAAATTTTAATGTTTTGTTGAAAATTCTATCACTTTCATAGAAAATTCAAGTATTTGGTTGAGAATCAAATTAATTAATTATTTAGCTGAAATATGTTTCCAAATTTATATTTCCGGGATAAAAAGAGAATTTTGTAATAACTTAATCGTTTTGGTTAAAATTGCAACTGTTTGCTTAGCAGTTGACCTGACTTGGTCAAGAATTCATTTTTCTGAAAATTACACTATTTTGTTAAAGTGTAACAAAATTTTAATTAATCTTAATTTCAAAATTTTAATTGATTAAATGAATTATTTTGTAAATAATGCAACTGCTTTGTTAAAGTTGAATCTTTTCTCTTTAAAATCCGATTATATCATTATTAACTTATCTTTGTAGGTTGAAAAATAAACTGTTTAGTTAGAAATTCAATATTTAAGCTAAAAATTCGACTGCTTTATTGGAAATTTAACTTTGTTCGGTAAACATGCAACTCTGTGCTAAAAAATTAAACTGTTTTTGATCAAATTTAAGTAAGTTGTTGAAAATTTAACTTTTTTGTTATTAAGTTATCTTTTTTAATTAAAAATAGAACTTATTTGTTAAAAATTCGTGTGTTTAGATTGAAAATTCAACTTTTTTGGTAGGAATGCTCTTGGTAGTAAATTCCATTATCTTGTTAAAAATTTGTCTTTTTGGCTTGAACATTTAAATATTTGGCTGAAACTGCAACTGTTTATGATTCAGGTTAATTCTGTTTTGTTTGGGAATCAACAATTAGTTGAAAGTTCATTATTGCAGGTATCCAATTTAATTGGTAAAAAGTTCAATTAAATTAAAATGTTTTGCATTAAAGTTCAAAAATTTATCTGTACCTTGGTAACTTTCCAAGACTACTTTTTCCAAAAGCTTGGTCTAAACTTATTTATTTGTTTTTATTGAGCATTAAAATAGCGTGCCGTAGTTTTAGAACGGCCGGTAGTCATCGGATTAATTTTTTTGTCAACTGTTTTCGGTATAAAATGGCCTGCGATTGTATTATGTGAATAAGAGAAGGTTTATTTTACTAAAGGCAATTTGTTGGAAGTTTGAGAAATGCTTTAAAACTTTAGTTACTAATCATGAAATCAACCTTTCGTGTTAATTCTTTTAGATGTCAATTGTATTGTGTATACATTTTTGTTTTTCAATTTCGAAAACTAATCGTAATTAAGCATTTTAATTGAAGGAGATTACGTAATCTATTTAGAAGTTTCATCATACGACCTTCTATCATCATTTCAATTAAGCTGAAAATGATTTAAAAAATCGCGTTCTTTAAGGAAATTTTTTATATTTGTCAAGTTTCTCACTTTTATACCGATCTTTTAATTATTATGTACATAAGGAAATGAATCCATAACTGAATCAACGATATTTGTTCTTGATGTACTTGCAAATATCGTATAAAATTAACCTCTAATCTGAGCCTTTAAAATAGGGATTTACAGGCAAATTTAATTCGACTCATTATTACTACTACCCTGGCAGATTCAATCTTCAACAAAAATTAGTTCAATTTCGAACCACAGTAAATTAAAAATGGTTCCATTTTCTCTATATGTTTCAACTGAAAAGAAAAGATATCAGTCTTTTTAATGCTTTCAGCATATTTTGTAGAATTCATATCACTTCTTCTCACTAATTTAAAATAAATATGACTATCTTAGAAGGACAAGCTCGATTCTTTTAATCTACGAGGAAAAGACTCACTGGCGCTATTATACGTCATCTGCTCGTGTCTCACTCACATTAACTTTTCTATGCCTGGTATATGAATTTCACCTAATGGCTATAATATGACCTTGTCATAACCAAATTACTTATTATAACCGCTTTGAGAATTTTAGTATAGTATTATGTTAAAGAATTTGAAGAAATAATTCTCACCCGAGAACTTTTAATTTTGACCCTTCGATACCCTCTTATTGTGCTTGGAAAATGCTGCAAAAAATTCAAAATGGAAGTTTTTTTGTATAAAATTTATTCTGAATACGGTATTTTTCAGATTTCTTGAACATTTGTTATTTTAAATGAATAATTGAGGAGTTTCCAAGAATTTTTGGAAATATTTTTTAATTGCTGAAACAATTATTATTTGTTTAAACCATTTTTTCCCTGTAAACCGTAAAAAGTTATTCTATTCTTGCAATTAATAACAAAATTAATTAAAGCTAAATGAAATGGTTTTTAAAGATATTTAGCAGTTATTTAAAAACTCAGTAAACCTTCAATTGATCTTTTTTAAAGAAAAAGTGGAGAAATGTCCAGTTTTTTCGAATATCTTACGCTCTGTCGCTTATTATCCAGTACTTCCTTCTTTTAGAATGTATACTATATATTTTTGAAACAATTACTCTAAGTAAAGTAGAGTACTTTATTTTTTTAAAGTCACCCACATAGATTAATGGAATTTATGAATTGGGAAGAACTTGCATATTGATTCTTCCTAAAGTTTATTAATAAAACAACAGGGAAACAATGTCAAAAAAAGGACTTTTTTGTTCATAGAACAGTTGAAATAAATTCTTTAAAAAATATAGATTATAAGTTCTGAGATAAGGAAGTCCATAGAGACATAGTGTAAGATATTTGAAAAAAACTCGACCTTTCGCCACCTTCCTTGTGAATAAAAGCATTTTAAGTGATTATTAATTGATTTAATAATTTCGAATAATCTTAACCAACAAATTATTACTCTAAAAATTAGTTAATTGTGTCATTAACTGCAGAAGAAAATAACGTTTTACGATTTACGGGGAAGAAAATTGCTCAAAAATTTCTGTATATCCTTAAGATAAAAAATATGATTCTCAAAATGCGCTAATTGTGTCATTATTTGCAGAAAACAATCACTTTATGCAATTTTAAGCCGAAAAGATTACCTACACATGAAAATTGCTTAAATAATTACAAAATATGCTGAATAAATAATGCTGGTTTTTGCATTCATCAACTACATTTAATTGACCCCGAAATATAATAACTTTTCACGATTTATTGTGGGAATCCAATTCTTTTAAGAAAATGATGATTATTAAAAAAATTCAAAATTATTTTTGAAAGACTTGAAAACTCTTAACTTATTTATTAAAAATTATTGATGTTGAAAAATTCTACACTTTTTTATGGCTGTGTAATTTACGCTATTCTCTTTGTTTATTAGTCCAATAAAACGTCCTCAAATATATATGAATAATAAATAAATAACGTTATGTTTCAATAAATATTGTTGCAATATTTTTCTCTCACGCACTAATTAATAATAAAATTGTAATAAAACTTCGTTAGAAAATATAGTATACTTGCTCAAATGTTTACTAACAAAAACGATGAACACTTTTTCCACTTCTGTAGTTAATTAAGATTCATTTACAATAATTGACAAATTTTACTTTAAAACTTGAGACTTTGAAGATTTTTCATACTTTCCCCCATTTTTCACAAAGAAAAACGGTAAACACCGGAATTAACAGAGTTTCTCAATCCGTTCTTCTTCAAATAATCCTGTCAATTTTACGTTGGTTCAAGGGTTTTCATCCTAATATAACGATTTTATTAATTTTCAAGATGTTCACTATTCGTGAAAATCGACTAAAAAACTTCTCTTGGTACAAACTTCAACTACTTAATTGAAAGTGAAACTACCTACTTTGTTCAAAATAAAATTTTTTTGGTTGATGATTAAAAAAAACTATTTTGTTGAAATTCTCTTTTTGTTGCGAATTAATTTTTTAAATTCGAAATTAAACTATTTCATTTTTACTTAAAAATTTATCTTATTCAGTAGAAAATCCAAATATTTAGTTAAAATTTTCTCTATTTTGTTGAAACTTTGCATTGTGTGGTAATCGGTAGGTTGAAAATTCCTTTAAACTTTCTAAAATTGGTTTAAAAAATCATATAAATTAATAAAAATTAATCTTCATGGCTAAAAATTCACTTCTCCTGTTAAATTTTTTTTTATTGAAAATTTAATTTTTAAACTGAAAATTGAACTGTTTCCATTTTTTGTCGAAAATCGATCTTTTTGATAAACATTTAATTTCCTTGGTTGGAAATTCATCACATTTTGGATTGAAAATTAAACCACTTTGATAGGAAGAGTATATTATTGGGTTTTAAATTCCATTTTTTTGTTGTCCGAAATTCTTGTTTTTGGCTTGAAAAATTCAACATTTTCGATGCGATTTTATTTATTTATTAATTGAATTAACTTTTTTGAAATTGAACTCATCGTTCGGCTACTGGAAAAGTGGAATCTTTGGTAAAATTTTTTTTGTTTTTTATTTGCATGAGCTAACAGTTACTCAGAAGCCATAATTTTAAAATATTTTTTGCATTTTTCTATCATTTTTGACATTTTCTCCAAAACAAATATAATTGGTAAATTGGGCTTTTCGATGTTTGAATGGATTTATATATTAAGTGCGTCGTTTAGTTATGTAAAATAAAGTGATAATCACAACTGTAAACTAAATCACAACAAGCGTGATTATTAGCAACAATTTTCAGAAACAAATTCCCTTCTTAAGCCTTTTGTTCAAAGTAAACGATTATACAATAAATAATTGGTTTTCATTTTCAAAAGCGCGAAAGAAGTTTAAAAAATTGTACAGAGAATTTCTAGAAAATTCTACTCATAAAATTGTAAAATTCATAAGATCAAGAGCAAATTTTTTGACTCTTTGAACATAGATTATATATATGAATAAATATTGCGTCATTACTGTGTAACGATAAAAAATGTTTTGCAATATAATGGAAATTTTCGCGAAGCTAAGAAAACGAGAATTGTCACTTGCGTTCATATGTTATCAGATTTCGTCAGATCCCAAATTTGGACTAAGTCAACAAAACGTGAGAAATCCATTTTTTGAAAAAATAGAGATAATGATTGCTTCTGAATGTTTAGAATATCATCATTTAACGAAACTTAAATTTATTAAATGGAATATATAATCAGCATTTAGCATAATACAACTTTTCTTAAACAAATGTTTATAAATCCGTTTTTATTTAGGAAATGAATTTATGAGAGTATAAGATTTGAAAGGTTTTTTGCATTACATTTATTTAATAGCTTGACTCGTCATAATAGCGCATTTTAAATTTCAGTTTGATCAATGAATTTTAAGCTACAAGATATCCTTCATTAATAAAAAAATATAATAGGCAGATTTGTAATATGATAATATTTTTGAGAGTTACTCGCTTTGTATTAGTAAGCATTAAAGGATTTTTCTAATTTATTTAATTTTAATTTAGTAAAAATGTTTTAAATAAAAAACGACGAATTTCTTATGTTTCTCTTTACAGAAAATTTCATTCCACGATTAAATATTTGTTATGATTACTCGACAATCACATAATATCAGTTCGTTTTCTTGGTCCAGATTTAACGACTATGGTTTGCGTTTAATTTTATCATTTTTTAGGAAGAATTTTCTAGACTTGGTGATCGCAAGATTATATAAAACATGATTATGATGACTTTTGTCGTTTAGTTTTTATTGTGATGAATAATTTATAATTTCGCATAAATTTACACAATTTAATGAAAAATTCAGCATGCAAAATTAATTACAACTGCGACCACCTTTTTATAGAGCGATCTTTCAATTGTAGAAAAAAAAACCATTTGATTTGGGAACCTGGTCCCAGTTTTTTTCCGGTTCACAAACATTTGTCACGGTTGATGAAATTAAAAACAAATCAAACTCTAAAGCCAAAAATGTTGCCATTTGAAGCATTAAAAACTGAGCTGAAAATAAAAGCATCAAACGTGGATTTCTTGGATTCTAAGCATTTAAAACTAAATTTAAAAATTTTTTTACTTGAATAATTAAGAATTGAAATGCTCAATAATTTACAGATATAAAACGCAAGATACAAACACTTCTTAAATCAAAAGTTAAATTATTTTCATGTTAAATAGCTTAAGAATCCTTGAAATGCTTCAAAATTTTATTTCAAAATCTTGAGACATTTACATGTTGTTTTAATTTTTTTCAAATTTTAAATTATTTTAAACATTTTTTCAGAACTTCTAAACATCTTTTGATTTTTTACTCAGATTAAAAAAAAATTTTTATTCAAATCCTGCCAAATTAAAAAAAATGTGCTTAAGATCGTCCACATTCATTTTTGATAATTTTGTACCGAAATATCGGTACGAATAGCTGAATTTTGTCGGTATCCGTAGACACTTCATTTAATTTACTTGAAACGATTCCAAACATTTAATTAATTTTTAATATTTCAAAACTTCCGAATATCTTAATTTTATTGAATTTGCTCTAAGAATAATAGGTGTGCAATTGTAACTTATACAAAAAAAAATCATTTGACTTAAAAATTAATTTCTTTTTTAAATAGAAAACTTTAATTTGTAACGTTCAAAGTTTAGTTTTTTTTGGTTTTGAATACTTGATTCATAATTAAGGATTTTAAATGAACAGTCAGATATTTCTAAATATTAAGTAATTGTTTTTTCTTTAATGAAATAAAATTTTAATTGAATGCTTAAAAAATGTAATATTATAGACTGAAATAATATTTGAAATTTAATAAAAGCCTTTAATTAGAAAAATATTATTTTAAAATTATTTTGAAATCCAAAATAATGCATAACGTTTTAATGGGGAATTTACATTTGTTCAACTAATAAGACTTTCCACTTGAGACAGTTTAATTTTTATCTTAAAATATAGAAACGCTAAGATTGTAAACTGATTCCGAATCGTCTTATGAAATCAATTATTTTTCACTTTTTAAATGTTAAAAGAACTTTAAAAATCTTTTTTAAAACTTATTATTATTTAAAAAATTATATTTAAAAAACTAAAAAAAAATTATATTATTTAAAAAAAACTTTAAAAGCTTTAAAAACTGCACTTTAAAATTCTGCAGATTGAAATATACGCTTAAAAATAAAAAATTTAAATGCAAATTTTTTTTAATAAAATATTTTTGGAATTTCGCATTCTAAACTGAATAATATCATAATTGAGATATATAACAATTTAATTCATTAGTTGAAAAACGGTTTAATTCAAAGTTGACTTATGTTTTCTAAAAACTTATTAAATTCCCGATTTAAAAATAAATTCACTGACATATACCGGTTGGCCTCGGTCTTATGAAATACCCGGTTCTCCCGGTCCAGCGGCCACCCTAAAAATGCGTGATAGCATGATAGTTTTAAAAATCAGAATTGAAAATATTTAGAAAAATTAGGCCATATTGTTCAGAAAATACCATTCGTTTGCGATATTATAAGATAATGAATTCTTTAAAACCTATTGAAATCGAATAGAAAATTATCAGTAAGTTGAAAAGACGAAGGACTAGCAGAAAGTAACGAAACTTATTAAAAAGCAATTTTTATGATAAGGTATAGTTTTTATTACAAAACAAGCACAACTAACCTTGAATTTAAAGAGAACTCTAAGTATTTTAGAGGATTTCAAAGTATTTCAATAGATTTGAATGAATCGTTAATGATTTTTTAAAATTTGTATTACTTTACACATATCTTCAATGGTGTGAAGGTATTTCGTAAATTTTCGAAAATCAATTTTTGTCGATGATTATCGTTAATAACATAAAGGAATACAAATTGTATAATAGAACTTTGTTAACTTGTTGAAAATTCAAAAAGTTTTATGATTTTCCGAATTTTTATACCCTCCATGAAATAGCAAAAACTATTTTCTAACATATTAAGAAGTTTCAATCAATATTTTCACTAGATATTAACTATATTTAGATATTGAATAAAGGTTTTTTTTTTGATTGAACAAAAATCGAATTATTTCCTAAATTGTGAAATTTGTATCACAAATCCATAAGTTATAATTATAATATAAAAGTAGACTGTTTAAGGTTTTAGAAACTGCAGGTATATTCAAATAATATATTTTACAAAATTTGAAATTGATATTAAGACATAATATAAAATATGTGAGTCAAGTTTAAAATAAAGGAAATATTCAATTAAAAAAGTTGTATTATTCTCATTGGTCTTACATCCTTCATAATCATTATATAAAAAATATAAAATAAAATAAAGACGTAGGAGCTTATTTTAGACACGTGTATCATTAATATAATTTTACCTTGAGAAAGTCAAATAATCGTGACGTAATCAGTACCGAGATTAAAATATCATGGAATTTTACTTCAGCACAGTCTAATTGTATAGGCACGCAAACGGAAAAATAGAGGCTGTCTATCGATATCAGCGATTACTTCAATCGTTGACAAAACTTAACTAAAATAAACAATTGCCTTTTTATTTGAGACAGTCTCACACCTTCTGACATGAACATTCCATTTTCTAATATAAGTGAGAATTTTGTTTCTATTAATTCAGAAACCATTATGGTCAAATTTCGAACGATTGAGATGAATAAATCTTACAATTTATCTAAGTAGTGCAGCAAATTAGATTGCTTACACAAATAAACAGTTTTTATATCAAATATGTTTCGCACATCTGTAGAATGTAAATTTTTCAAATTCGTTGTCAAGGAGCATTTTTAACCTCCATAATGTCTTCACGTCAAAAGGGTTTTTATAATAAAAAACAAAAAATTATGTAAGGCTGCTTCATTTTTTCCGTGCTTAATTTGTAGGCCTTTTCTGGGCGGTTTGGAAACTACCTTCGCAAGACTTCGAGATAATAATGAAATCCCATGAAATCTCTTAAAATCCCTCCAAATATTTGAATTCTTATGCAATCTTTTTGAATCCATTAAAATACCGTAGATTCCAGTAAACACAATCCAATTTTATAAAACTTAATATCTCCCAAGATCCTATAATATTTCTAATTCCTTGAAACCATGCGGAATTCTTTCAAACTTATGGACATGTTTTTAAATCTCATGAGATCCCTTCATATATATTCAATGATTTGCAATTCCTTCTTATACTGTTCAAAATAAATTTATTTTTTACAATAGTAAATTAAAAAGTGGTTGTATCTTCAGTACATTTCTTCTGAAAATAAGATATTAATCTTTTTAATTTTTTCACCATATTTTGTAAAATTTATATTAGATTTTCCATGTAAAACCGGCGTTTCATAAAATCTGAAATATAATACACGAGAAAAATTGTGATGAAATTCTTAAGAATTAAATGATTCATTTTTTTCCTCAAAACTGGCTTGTCAAAAATAAATATATCAGAAGGAAAACCTTCACGCTTGTAATCAATGAGATCACTATTATATCGAAACGCCAAACTCACGCTTTGTGCGAAAGAATCTATGTTCTCTTTGAGTAATGTTGAAAAATTACGGTTCCTTCTCGAATGTTCAATATTTCTTTTGTTTTTTAGTTATAAACAAAAATGAAATGAACACTTTTGTTCAAGTTCAAATTAGGAAAAAACATTGTAAACATGAAATTTCATAGGATTCAGTTAATTTGTATACGGAAACTAGAGCTTGCTTTTTTATTTGTAATTAAAGTCATACTTCATATATAAATAAAAATTTAAAACAAAAATCATCTGATTCTTGAAAAATTGTATTTTTTTCTGATTCTCAAAAAACTCTCACCTCAATGAAAGTTACATTTATTTTAATTTTAATGATTGACTTGCGAAATTTCGAAATTTTCGAAATCGTGTTGACTCTGTCTGATCATTTTTTATTTCAAAAAGTCCGCATAATTTTCCAATTGTAATAAAAGAGATTGT
This sequence comes from Belonocnema kinseyi, assembly GCF_010883055.1. Classification (NCBI taxonomy): domain Eukaryota; kingdom Metazoa; phylum Arthropoda; class Insecta; order Hymenoptera; family Cynipidae; genus Belonocnema; species Belonocnema kinseyi. The sequence continues at coordinate 83,206,846 of NC_046659.1, read as the reverse complement.
TAAATGAAATCTTTCCTTCGATGTTTATTTATTATTTTTTCGTGACGGAAAAGCCAAAGAAAAGTTACAAATTTCAGAAAAGCCGAATCTTTTTAGCATAACTTTAGAAGGAGATAGTTATAAAAATTTAAAAATGGTTTAAACAAATATATTCTTAACATGCATTCTCTATTACTTTGCTCTTTTTGAATAGTCGATAATGTATGAATATTACTGGAAAGCAATATTTTATATATGAGAAACAACTTATGTTTACTAAAATTTGAATTTTGTGGCCATCTAATGTTTCCAGAAATCGAATCAGCCTTAAAAACACTTTTTAAGTGTCCCAAAAATTCAATAACAATTAAGCAAATTATGATTTTCCAAATTTGTATACACTTAAAAAAATAGCGGATACTATTTTTCGAACAGACTTAGAAGTTTGAATCGATATTTATAGTAGATATAAAATATATTGAGAAATTATCCCAAGGACATTTTTCAATCAGACCAAAATTCAAAAATCAGATTTTCAAAATTATGAATTTTTTTCTAAGAGATCGATATTATATAATATTGTGTCAAATGGTCAAGACATCAGAGCCTGTAAGTTATATTCTGAATATATAATAATAATAATAATAATAATAATAATATTCACATGGCAAAATATAAAATAAAATAAAGACGTGGACGCTTTTTTTGACACGTGTATTATTAATTTTATTTTATCTTGAAAAACTCAAGTAAGTTTGATACGCAAAGTAAAAGATTTAAAATGATGTCTTTTTCATTATTTCAACATATATGGTACAATTAATATAATTTTTGCTATGTAAAAAACTGTTTTTCCCAAAATTCAAGTAGTATGAAAAAGTAAATTGTGATATTAATTTTAACGAATTTAGTGTCTCAAATTTTTCCTCGAAGCTAATTTATGAAAAATAAATATCACAGAAGAACAAGCATAAAGCTCGTAATCTATGCGATAACGACTATACCGTAAGGCTAAATTCATACAAATTAGAGCACTAGAATATTCACCAGAAAAATCCAGAAAGATCTGTCATTGTTCTAAGGGATTATTGTAATAAATAATAATAAATTGTTTAAATAATTGCTGTGGTCAGAATCAATCAATTATATCTTTCTACCTTCATTCTAAGAGAAAATTGCTGTTAACATTTTTTTAAACTTCTGATTATCAGTATAAAATAATATTTTATGTTTTAGAAACAATTTTAGCAAAGACGCATTTAACACTTATAGTTTTTTGGGGGAATTTATATAAAACAGATATACGTGCCGATTTTTTTTATAATTAGAAAAAATTAGGGGAGGGGGTTTGAATATATGAAAACTCCCCACAAAGAAATATTGGACGAAGCTTTGTATAAATTAGTTTATTAAAAGTAAATTATACAAATAGTAACTGTGAAACAAATTTTAACACAAGAACGCGATTTCCGGGTATCTCAAGATTTTAAAAAATGTATTTTTCTTAACAGAAGGCTATTAATGTATTGACTATACAATTTTTTAAGCAATTCAGGTCTTAACCTTTTAAGGTTTTGAATAATAAATGAATAAATTGGAATTACATACATTTATTTAAGAATCGAGAGAGAAAAAATAGTGATAAGTATAAAACAATTACGCAAATTACTTATAAGTAATGTTTTTCAATTCTTATAAATATATAAAAGATATCTGGTAGACATTTTACTTTTTAAATAAAAAATTAAATGACAATGTTTCTTAAATTATAGAAGTAACCTAACAAAAGGCCAACAATTTATTGAATGCTACAAGATTTCATGAATTTTTATGTATATAGGATATTATTAAATATAGTCACATCATTATTATTAAATAATTACAGAAATTAGCGATACTAAAAACAAAACTAATCCATTTTTAGGTTTATTGCTGTATTTTATTTTATTTAACAATATCTTCCAAAATAATATTTATTCTAAGATTAGTGAAAATTATAAAAAAAGAAGCTTAAAATTTAGATCTTAATTTTACAAATTTTTAATTAAGCATGATGCAAGTTTTCAATTCTACAATTTATGAAGTTGTAATTTCGATGATTTTCAATGGAAACGCCAATTCGGGAAATTTAGAACTGAAAACATTCATGTTAATTTCCAAACTTTTCCAAATTCTACGATTTTTACTTATAGATATCTAAATTTTAAGAGTTAAAAATTGCAACACTTTAAATTGTAAAACATTTTATTATAAATGTTTAAAATTGATTTTTTTTTCAATTTACAATTAAAAATAATGCTGCCTTCCATGTTCAAATTTTAAAAAATGTCACTTTGATCATTTGCATTACAAATTTCTTTATTTTTCCAGATTTAGAATTCCAAGATTGACTTTTTATATTCAGTCATAAACTTTAATACAATTTTTTATAGATCTCTAAAATTGTAGAGTTTGTAACAGTAAATGATCAAATTTGTAAAAAATTGTTTTATAAATGCTTAAAATTTTTAGAGTTTTGATATTTGAAAGTTCACACAATTAATAAATTGTGCTAATTTTAACTAAGGAAATAAGAAATATGTTATTTTAAGGATTTTTATTCCAAATTTTCGCAATTGGGAAGGTTAAGAATTGAAAACTTGAGTTTCAAACCTTAAAATCATCAAAATTTAACAATTAATACTTAAAATTAACATTAGGTTTAATCTCAGATTTTAAATATAAATTGCGAAATTTAAGTTTAAAATTTTTAAGAATTAAAATTTAGCTATTTAAAAAAAAGAGTTAAAAATTAAATACTTCTCAAATCTAAATCTTGAAAATTGAATAATTTAAAATACTCTTTTTTAATTTAATCAATCTTTTATTTTTGAATATTTATAATTAAAAATTGCGCAATTTTTGAGTTTTAGAATACCAACGGAAGTAGCTGCCAGGTGAACCTCGACCCGGAAAGAGACGAGATGTCAAGCCACGTCGAGCGCGGGTAGCAATCGTATGGGTTAACATTTACGACGTACGACCTAGTTTGTGTATTCGCTGCGGTTCAACTAATGTCGAACGAAAAGCTTTTACGCTGAAGGTGATTATGTGAATTCGATGGATAGGATAGAATATCTGCTTCCAACCGGACTAAGAAAAAACGGCTGAACTCTCGAGAAGGTGGTTTTCTGCAGGTGTTTCTCTCCCCTGGTCAAACATCCAGGCAAATGCGAGTACTTCTAATAAATTTCGATGCAGCCGTGGGTTAATATCACTCATTCCGATTAAATACAACCTATAATTTAAAGCCCACATTAGCGAATGAAAATTTCACAGGACAAATTTCCCAGTGAAGTGCTGTTTTGTGCGCCGGTTCATGCTGAAGGACTTAAGGATGTACACTACATACAATCGATCCCAAAAGTCAACAATTTTTAAAATGTTTGGAAAATCCAAAAAAAATAAATCTATTATTGATTTCTGGAAATCTCGATGGAAGCTTCTAAGTATACGTTAGAAAAAACAATTCAGGTCAAAAATTATGTATTTAACAGTTATTTAGAGTTTTAGTTTTTGCTTTCTCTTTCGGGAAAGGTTATAATTCTTGTTTAATCCTATTCATCAAAGCCTAATTTTATTCTTTGAAGGATCATCTATAATTCTATTTAGGTGGTGTTAATTAAAATTTAAACTATCGTTGCTTATAAAAATAATAACGGCATGATTTCTGAATTGATGTTTTGAAATAAAATCCACCCAAATAGAAATCTATAGAATCCTTTGAAGAGTAAAACCAGGCCTGGCTCATCAGGACTAAACTTAAATTGTAACTTTTCCCCAAATCGATAAGGGGAACTAAATCTGTAAATAACTACTGTTAAATAAACGATATTAACTTGAATTTTTTCTGAAGTATGCTGAGTAGCCTCCGTCAAGGTTTACAGAAATTAATTATAGATCCATTTTTGCCGATTTTATAAATCATTTCAATGATAGGCAACGTTTTAGATTGATTGTACTTAGCAACGAGGATCCACCATGCAAGATGCAAAGCTACAAGATCTAAATTTGAAAACTCTTTCAAAATGAAGAAATTTTAATTTTTAAAACGTAACTATTTGAAAAAAATTCAACTGACATAATTTTTACTTATAATTTTGAAAATTTACGATTATAAATCATTTCATTTTCAAGTTTAATCATTTAAAATACTGTAACTCTGATGGCCTTCATTTAAAACTTATTTAATTTGGAAGATTTAAAATTGAAAACTCTTGACTTTCAATCTAAAAAATTATCCAAATTTCAGAAATGTGATTCATACAACTCTAATGTTAAAGAGTTTTTAATTGTACATCTTCTAAACTAAAGAAAGAAAAATTTCTTAAAATTATGGAAATTAGATTTCAATCATAGAAATTTTATTTGAATTCAACAATTTCTTCTTTGTACATATATGTCTTTTAAGAACATTTTCTTACGATAAAAAATCCTAACTAATTACTCATCAGATAGATCAATTAAAAGTATGCGGATTACTAACCCGTGTGGACATAACTCCATTTGGCCCTATTACAAGTCAGGAACTAATCGGGGGCTATTCGGATTATTAATTTGGACAAAGTACCCAGTCGGGAACTAATCAGGGACTAGTTGGGCTTTTTGTTGTCAAAATTTCAGTCGGAGCCTGGTCGATGGTTGGTCAAGAGCTAGTCGGGCCTTTTTGTTCACTAATGATTTTTTTTATTCTAAAACACTAAGAATATATTTAACAATAATTTTACACCGTTTTTTCAAGAAAAGATTTATTAATGTTAAATTCATCTCAAATATACTTCATAAATAATTATTAAGTTAATCATTTTGCACGAAAATCAATTTTTTATAAAAACAACGACCAAGATCTTCAAAAAGACGTAATCTTATTTTTTTGTAGTATTTTTTAGAAAATTGTGAATTTCTAGGAACATTTATAAATACCTTTGTATGGAATTTAAAGAAAATCCACATTGGAAAAGATACATATAGATATAAGTGAAAAGTCCGCCGAAAGTCATGAGACTCTAAATTTGTACAGATGCTTATTTTTAAATTGATCTGAAAGGCTTGCCATATGTAAATAAAGTCTAATTCTTCAGGTAGTTGAAATTGAAAAGAGAATTTTTTTTTGATTAATCAGTGAAGAGCAGTATACCAGTAGTAAATTAGTAAGCACGGTACAGTTCAGATTTCGCTACCACCTTCATTTGAGTCTTGCGGTTCTGGACTGTTAGCTTTATAGAAAATCCGCAAGGGCGCGACGTGCCGCCTCTCGCGCAACAGAAATGACGCGACGAGTGCTTAAGACAGCAGTCCGCAGGTAACGAAGCATAATTACATGGAGCAGGGACTACCGTGACCAAAATGGCGGTTACTTCAGACCGAAGCTCTTCCATTGATGCGTTCCAGCTGAAGTTTTTTTTTATTCCACAAATTTTAGGGAATTTGGTTAATATTCAACGTGGATGTATTTATCATATGACCCCTACTAGTACCCGATCAGGCCCCGACTAGGATAAGTCGGGGCACCTGACTAGCCCCCGACTAATCTACCGTGACGCTATTAAACGGGGGTTAGTCAGATGACCCGACTAGCCTCCGACTTTAAGTGGGGTCGAATGGTCGGGAACCAGAATAGTTCCCTATTTGAATTTCTACACGGGAAGAGCCGAATAAAATAAAAATTGCTCAAACTGGCTCAAACTTGCGAGCGAAGAGAATGTGCCCGACATTCACTTCGCTCGCAAGTTTGAGCACGCCTATAGCGCAAGATCCTATTGGATCTCGCGGTTCGCACTCGGATATTTATTCTTTGCATTTGAAACGCTTGAATAAAACTTGATCAAAAAGATATCTTTTAGATAGCAATGTTCATATGCGTTTTCATATTTAGAATTGTCCACTTTATTAAATATAGTCAACGATTAAGTTTCTCAAAGCTCTGTACTGCCGTGACATGAGAAAACATCGTTAACTGCAAAATGAACGAAGCCGAAAAAATCGACGAAAACTGTTCGAATATTTACTCGCATGTATCGCGGATTCTAATTCATTTTCTGCAGTTTTTTTGTTGTTCTTGAATAATTTCCATATAAACTTTTCATTTTTGTAACGAAAATTGTTGAAAAATGTTAATTAGTTATTTAAAATGCAGTTAACGGTGTTGATAGGGATGCTGAAATTCAGAAAACGCCGTAACGGGCAGTTACGGCTCTCTTCGAATCACAGACCTCAGAAATAGGCCTGTCATGATTTGAGAAAACGCCGTTCATGGAAAAAGAATTTCGCAGCTTAAACGAAACGCAGTTACGGCGTTTCTCGAATTACAGAAATTTTTTTGGGGTTCCATGATTCCGGAGAACGGTGTAAGCGCGTATGAACCTTTTGGAAATCATGAAGGATCGAGATCACCGCCCGATAATTTCGTAAAGTCCATAACTCCCCGTTGCGGCTTTTTCTCGAATTTTTCTGTGACGTATTCAGCTGCCCATGATTTAAGCCTGCAGTTAACGGTGAGTTACGGCTTTCTAGCAAACCACGGCTCGCCAAATTTTGCAGTTAACGGCATTTTTCCAAAATTTAGCAATAATTATTCTAAAAGTTCTTAAAAATTTGAAAAAATTATTTCAAAAGTCAGGTGCATCTTTTCTTTCCTATCCAACGATATAAAAAACTCGTTTTTCGATTTTTTGCAGTTAACGGTGTTTACTCAAATCACGGCAGTTTAGGCTCTGAGTTCCAAATTCTCATCGTGAAACTCGCGCTGCACGCTTGATTTTCGACAGGCATTTGTAAACAGATTTTATTCAATGTTTTTACATTCTAATTAACAGAAGGTATTAAATTTGTGTGAAATTTGACCCCCCCCCCTTTTTTTGTCAAATGGCCACGTTTTGAGACTCCCTGAATCCGAAAAGCAGGTTTTTACGAATGTGTCTTTTTCACTGTGTGGCTGTGTGGCCATTAATTTTAGTGTCTTAATCTAGATGCCAAGTTCATTAGTCAGACATTGTGGATAAAAATACTAAAAGTGATCTCATTTTTAAAATTAAAGAGTACACATTCCATAGTACTTGAAAAGAAAAATGTTACTTTACGATAGCCCTACAAGATTATCATATAACTTTTTAAATTTGTTCGTAAAATTCAAATTTGGACCGCACGATAACTAATTAAAAATCAAAGATTGCATTTTGCGGTCAACCAATGCAAGATAGGCAAAAAAAATGATAAGACAAACATTTTTTACATTCTCATCAGAGAAGGTATTAGACATGTGTAAAATTTATCAACCCGCCCCCTCCCCCCAGTTTTTGTCAAATGTCCACGTTTTGAGACCCCCTAAATCCGAAAAATAGGTTTTTACGAATGTGTATGTCTGTCGGTCTGTCTGTATGTATTTATGCCTGTCTGTTTGTCAGCACGATAACTTTTGAAAAAATAATTTTATTAGATTGGCCTCTAGTACGCTCTTTAAGTGTCCTAAACTAAAGGTTAAGTTCGTTAGCCAGCCATTATGGATAAAAATTCAAAAAGTGAGCGCCCTTTGAATATTTTGATACCATTTTTTCAAAATTCAAGAATTCTCTGTACGTTTGTTTACAGTATTTAAAAAGTCGAACAATTTATCTAATGACTTTTTTCAACAAATTAAAAAATATGAGAGTTATAGTATTTTCAAAATTCCAAAAAACACACGAAAGTGAACCTCTTAAGACAATTAACGGACGATATGAAAAAATAGCAAGAGAAGAAATAGTGTGATTTCCAAATTCCTTAGAATATTATCATAAAAACTTTCAAAATTTTCTTGATAAATCAAAAAATAAATTTTGACAGCATAAAAAATAATGGGAAATCCAAAAGTTACATTTTTTCATGCAACATTTTTATAGTATATCAAATAGTCTCAAATACAATAATGCATTTTCAAAAAAAGGTATAGGTATATATATGCATATATACATAATTTAGAATTTTAAAAACGGTAAGGCTGCTCAGTAGACCGTATGTGTAAAGTTTAAATCATAAAGAAAACATTGGAAATAAGCAAATTCAGTTTATGGAAAATCGACAAATGTTGCAATAAAACGTTAATACAATTGCAAGTTACGAATTATAATAATATACATTTATGGGAAAGATATGCAATTTCAGGGATAAACTCGAGTAGGAAGCACGAAATACGTGATGAGAATGTGTTCGTTAAAGCCGAAGAAGCTTTAACAAAAGAGAATTCACAATCACCAAATTAATGTTGTCGATTCTTTCATCTTTAGTTTTAAAAAGTCTCTGCAGAAAGATCGAGCGCGTAGCGCGAGGTGAATACAATATCGAGCGCGAAGCGCGAAAACTAACAGTCGCGCGCCCTAGGCGCGCTCAAACTTCCGAGTAAAACGATTTTTTCACGAATAAAACAAAAAGAACGCGTCCTATCAAGAAGTAATTTTAAACGAAATTGTATCTCTTTTTAGGTGTCACAATTTTGGTCAATTTATCTTTTTTCTTATCCTACATAGTTTGAACACAAAATGGAACTTCTCTTTTTCATTACTTTTTGTGCTTTAAAAATGGGAATTTTTGATTTTCCAAGAATCTCCAAAAAATGTTTATGATAATCTTGTAAGGCTTTCTAAAAGTACTGTTTTTCTTCTCCTGCCCTTTTTTTATGTCGTGCGTTTTTTGGCAAAATTTTTATTTTTAGTTGATTTAAAAAATTTTGAAAATGCTATAACTCTGAGAATTTTCTTTATTAAAAAAAAGCATTAGGATAAATTATTTTTCCTTTTTAATACCATAAATATCTGTACATAGAATTTTTAAATTCAGAAGGAAAGGAGTCTAAAAATTTTTAAAAGTACCTCGTAGGTATTTTTTCTACAGACTGATGGAAAAAACTCAATCTACTAATATAATTACACCGACATTGAAGTCTTAATAACATTATTAAAATTTTGTATTGTCCTTACTGAACTTTAACGTCATACTATAATTCTGGACACATGGATTTTCTATAGGGTCGAGAAGTCAAAAATTTGACGTAACGACATCCATTCCCCTCATCCCTATATAACATTGTAGGCCCTCAAGGGCCTTCCATAAAAAGCAAGCACCACTCCAATTGGTCCATTTCCACAAAATCTCTTATAGTTTTTCGTCACTGTTTTGCATGAGGTTGCCCCCTCCCCCATAAATCACGTGGTTTATGAAGTGAAATTTCAACAATGCACTGCGCATTCATATAAAAGTAGAGAATGTCATTTTTGTGGAAGTGATGGCAATTATGAAAGTAGAATTATAAAAACAAATAGTTGTGGTTGAGTATCACAGACTGTAGAGGTTGTAGCTCCCGAAGGGGTAGGAGTCGCCGGGCGCAGGTCTGATTCAGTGCTGCGCTATGTTGGCTAGGGTGGATGGTTCACATAAATATGAATGCGCTCGCGGCTCTCATTAAGTCTCTCTGCCCTCATTTATCTACCCATCCACCAAGCCCCCAACCCCTTTACCCTCTCAGTAACGACTAGTAGTATATTTCGTTTCTTACGCTTCTTGGTCGTATAATTTTTCCAAGTCATTCAGATTATTTATACTGAGGCAGACCTACATCTAGTACATTATTCACATTTGACATATCCTTTTTCACTTATTTATTTATATATCAGGGTGGTCGAGAAACTTTATTTTCGAAAGTCTCGGACTTTTCACAAGTAATATTCAAAGACCAGCATTTTTCGCTCACAACACTTTTAACACGGGATCTTTTATCAGGGACCGTTAAAAAAACTACGTTACGTTTTTTTCTGACAATTATAACCCCCCCCCCCCCTTAACCTTATGCACTTCTTATTGTTTTTCGATAAGGCGTTACGTATTATTTAAATGGTCCTTAAACCATAAAAGATGCATTTTTAATCCAAAAGTACGGATTTAGGGGAAAAGGCTAAATTTTTGGGCCAAAAAATGTGACTTTTTAAATAAAAAAGTTGAATTTTCTCACGAAAAATACAACATTTCACCAAAATACAAGAATTTTCCACTAAGTAATTGAACTTTTTAGAAGACAGTTACATTTTTGTTTAAAAATATAAATTTCCTATGAAAAAAATGTCTATCTGTTTTATTCCTGAATATGTTTTAATGCAAAGGGTAGAGTATTTTTTCCAAATAAATAAAAGTTTAACAAAACTGATGAATTGTGTACCATTTTTTTCCATTAGAAAATACTTGGATTTTTAATACAAAAACTTACCTTTTTACCTGAGAAGATGAAGATTCAACCTTAACCAAAACAGTTACATTTTCAATAAAATAAATAAATGTTCAAAGCAAAGAAAATAATTTAAAAAAAAACGTGGAATTTTCAACCAGAAAAGTTCAACTTCCAAGAAAAAGATGAGTTCTCAAAAAAATGTAATAGTTGATGTTTCAAAAAAAAATTTTAATATTTAACCTAATGGTTAAATTAAAAAAAAATATATTTAAATTGTCCACAAAATTCATGAATTTTTAACAAAAAGGTTTAATTTTTAGCGCCAAAAGGTGAATTCTCAACAGAAAAAAGTAACAGTTGATATTTCTACTGAAATATATGAAATTGCTAGCAGAAGAGATTAATTTTAAAACGAAGAAAACAAATTTTCAAACACGAAGATTAATTTTCTTACAAAAGATCCCTAATTTTTAACAAAATATATGTCTTTTCAAACAAGCAGTTAAATTTTCAACAATAAAATATAATTTCGCAAACAAAAATTAAAAAGTTATATTTTCAATTAAAAGTTGATGTTTAATAAGAAAAAATGCATTTTCATCTAAAATAATAATTTACCAAACAAAAAGATGAAATATAAATGGGAAAATATATATTTTCCTCAAAAAAGTAAATTTTCAGTCGAAAACTGTCTTTATACAAAATAGAGGAAATGCCAAACCAAGAAGATTATTCTTCCACCCAAAAAAGACGAATTCAAAACTAGAACAGATTAATTTTTAACCAAATGTCAAAAGATTAAATTTTGAGTTAAGAATTTAATTTTCTGAAAAAAAGAGTTTTAAACTATAAAAAAAACAATTGGCTTCCGAAAATGAAAACCTACTCGTTCATTTAAAAAATCAATGAGAAACAAAAAAATAGGAATTTTAAACTAGAAAAGATGAAGTTTTAACCAAAAAGGAAAAGCTATAAACGGAAAGTTTAAACGAAAAATTATTTTAACTATCAATCAAAATCAGTTGAATACAATTAAGAAAGTCATGCTTTCCGCAAAATAGTAGAATCCTTAAGCAAAAAACAATAATTTTCTACAAAACAGTTGCATTTTCATTTAGAAAAAATTTAAATTCTACTAAAACAGATGTATTTTTAAATGACATTCAACAAAAGATAATTTTGTACCAAAATAGTTGCATGTTCAAAACAAAAATACTAATTTTTAACAAAATCGAACTCGAAAAAATAATTTTGCTTCAGCCAAAAGCAGTTGAATTTTCCAAATGATTAAATAGTACATTTTTTCAGGAAAAACAATCTCTACAACTATGCTGTTTCAACTTTTAAAAGTTAAGTTTTTATGGCTTAAATTATGCAAATAATTTTGTTAGGGAAATTTTTGTGAAACAAATAACTCTATATTCTAAGATTATTTACTCATATTTGAATTAAGAAACAGTAGATTTTTCAGTAAGTCTTTTCCCTGAAAAAATAAGTCATGATTGAATAAAAATCAACTGTTTTTTAAAATTGGCAAGGCGCAACTGTAAACAAAAATTCATTACAAAAATTGCTGTTAAAATAGTTATTTTTCTTGAGTTTGAGAACTTTTTATAAAAACATGCTTTTCTGTTATATAACAAGCCTGATAATATAATTTCATTCTTATAATCATGGAAATTTTTTTTCAATCGCCTGATTTTCAGTAAGACCTACCTTAAGTATTAAAAAAATATATCCTGCCAAATAGATGATTTTTTTCTAAATTATTTAACTTTGAAGACAAAATGACGAATTTTCTGTATAAAACATTTCAATGAACAAATCAAACTAAGCAAGATTAATTTCTAATAAAAAAACGAATTTTTAACTAACTGTATGGATTTTCAAACAAACAGTTGAATTTTCAAACAAAAATTTACATTTTCAACAATAAAATATAATTTGCAATACAAATTGATAAGCCAGATTTTCAATCAAAAGGTTATTTTTAACAAGTAAAATCGCATTTACAACTAAAGCAATAATTTACCAAACAAAAGGACGAAATTTAAATCGGAAAATATACATTTTTATCAAAAGTAAATTTTCAATCAAAAGCTTGCTTAAACAATATAGAATAAATGTCAAACCAAGAAGATTATTGTTTCACCAAAAAAATAGGAATTTAAAATTAGAAAATATCAGTTTTCCACCGAATGTGAAAAAATTACATTACACGTTAAAACTCTAATTTTAAATCAAAAAACACAAATTTAAATAAAAATAGATAAATTTAACCAGATAAATTTTAAACTAAAATGATGAATATTTCATTGAATAAATGAGTGTTTAACCAAAAAGGAAATTTTTTTTTAAAAAAGATAAATTTTCAGTCAAGAAAATTAATTTTTTAACAAAAAAGACGAATTTTAAACTAAAAAGTTCAAGGTTCTATCAAAAATAAAAAGCTACTTGTTCAGTTGAAAAGTCAATTACGAAATAATTAAGAGGAATTTGAAACTAGAAAAGATCAAGTTTTGACCAAAAATGGAAAAGCTGCGTTTCGAGTAAAAACAAATAATTGTAAACAACAATAAATGAATTTTTAACAAAATAGTTACGTCTTCAATAGAAGAGATAAATTTCCAAATGAAATTATGAAGCTTAAACAAAAAAATGATTTTTTAACAACGTGGTTTAACCTTCAACCAAGAAATTGAATCTAAAACCAATGAATTTTTAAAGAATTATAAAATAGTAGCTGTTTAAACTAATGAATATATTTTAATTTTTAATCAAAATCAGTTGAATTCAATCAAGAAAGTCAAGTTTTTAGCAAAATAGTAGAATCCTTAACCCAAAAACATTAATTTTTTACCAAACCGTTGCATTTCTATTTTTAGAAAAGGTTTAAGTTCGACTGAAACAGATGCATTTTTAAACGTAAAAGATGGATTAAAAAAAAACTTGTAGAATTCTCAACCAAGCGTTGTTTCAGTTTATTCTCAATAAAAAAATGCTTATTCAATAAAAGCTGATAGTTTACAAAAATGGTTGCTTTTCCAACATAAAAAGATTAATTTTAACAAATCAGTTTAACACTTAACTCAAAAATTTGAATTCCTAACAAAAAGATTTAACTGAACTGGATGAATTTTTAACAAAATCGTTTAATGTTCAATCAAATAATCAATTTTTTATCTGAAAATATAACCTATAGGTGATCTGCAAAAAATTAAGAGAAATATAAATGCAAGGTCAATCAATTATAATGAAGAATATTATATCAGGGTGGCCGCAAGACTTTATTTTTAAAATTTCCTAATTTTTTATTTTCTCCGACCATTATTATTCAAACACCAGAATCTCAATCTTGCAATTCTCCGAACTTCGCAAGTTTTTATCAAAATCCCTGAATTTTCCCTGATATCCAGATTTTTCCTGACCTACGCCAGTCTGCAAAATGATCAAGTAACCCTAGCATTTTCTTCAGATATTTTAGGACTTTTATCAAAGATATGCCATATCGAACAAGAAGGAAATAAAATTCTCCATGATGATATCTTTCAATATTTTCGCACATACTTAATTTCACTCAAACAAATATCAAAGAATCTTCTTTTCCACCCGATAGCAGGAATCTTGTCTGCCTGAGAAAGCTTTCTCTTTCCACTTCGAACAATTCCGTCCTATAGGAACTTGCTGCAGAAAAATAAAAATAGAGTGAAAAGAAAAAATGAGAAATACGTCGACTACGAGAAAGCAAAAGGAGTAAAACATCGTGAGGGAAATATGCAAGGCACAATAGAAAGAAAGGCGTGAAGTTTTCAGGATGGAAAATTGTGTAGTGAGAGGTGAACAGGATCTTTCAAATAGGTAAAGCTAGTTCTCTCATCGATTTCATTTTATCAGTTAATACCCTATTAAAAACTCTCCTCAAATCTCCAAATACATTTATTAAAAGAGATTTCGAAATATCCTTCCTAATTAATATAAATAATATAAATATTGCATAGCACCTTCTAAAAAAAAAACAAGTTTCTGGTTATTTACCGGTAAAAAAACATTTTACCACGAGATAAATATGTTAAAAATTAAAACTTTTATACCTGGAAAAATGTTCAATTTTACTTTTGAAATATCCTTCCTAATTAATATAAATAATATAAATAATGCATGGCACCTTCTAAAAAAACAAGTTTCTGGTTATTTCCCGGTTAACAAACATTTCACCATAAGATAAATATCTTACAAATTAAAACTTTTATGCCTGAAAAAATGTTTAATTTTAATTTTGAATATTAGAGTACAATATTTAAGCATGCAAAAAAATAAAACTCATCTCAATTTAAAGTATTTGAAATAGAAATTATTTTTAATTTCTTCATTTATGTACCAGAGAGTTTCAGAAGACTTTTTTCGAACTTCTTCTTAGAATTTACAAATCTGATTTTAGGATATTTTGAAGAACTTTAATAAGTCATTTTAACAAGTTTTTCAGGAACTCCAAAGATTTCATATGACTTCAAATATTTCAAGGGTTTTTAAAGAATTATCATCAAATTTCAAGTATCTTTATGAGATTAAGGCAGATTTTATAGTATCCTAATGGATTTAAAATATTTTAGAAGATTTTAAAATATTTCAAAGTGTTTCCAAAAATCTTAAAGAATTTTAAAGATTTTTATGGTACTTTCGAAGAATCCAAGGAATTTTAAAATGCTAAGAAAATGTCTTGGAGTAAAAAAAAAATTTCAATGGATTAACAATATTTTTCGGTACTTTGAAAGATTCGAAAGACTTTTCAAGAGATTAAAATAATTGCCGTGAATATTTTTTAAAGAATCTAAGACGTTTAAGAATATTTTAATGAGTTTTGAAGAATTTATCAACTAGAAGAAAAGGATTTTAAGTATTTTCAGGAGATTCGAATTTATTTTTAATCAATCTTAACGATGCATAATTATCTAAAAATATTGCACGGGTGTTTAAAAAATTTCCTATAATCTAAGAAGATTAAGAAAGATGTTGGAGAAGCTATACGTTTTCACAATGAATTTAAATCTTCCAAATGATTTTTGAAAGGTTAATATAAAATTTCTAAATTTGTATTTGAATTGTTTTCGGGGACTTTAAAAGTTCTCAAGTTATTTGAATGAATTTTCTAAGCTTTCAGGATTTTTATAGAATATCCAAGATTGCAAGGGATTTAATTCAAAAAATTTTAAGGACAAAATTTTTCTCGCTGATATTAAAATAGTCATAAGTCGTTAAAGACGATAGTATCAGCACAAAACGGAATTGTAACATTCCTGATTGGGCAGTTGAAAAACAGACTTGGCAATTTTAAAATTGCGAAGCTAAACCATTTTAGTTACAGGGCGTCAATGTTTAAATATTTTAGACTTGTGTGTTTCTAAACAGTAAAACCTAAAAAAACAAATTTAAAAACACAGGAATATAAACTCAAAAGCATATCTGCGAACCAACTTCTTGCTGCAAACGAAAATATTCTTTATTGCAATAAATAAAGAGATGCAAACAGAACGTAGCTGCATACGCTTCTAGATTATTATTATAAACAACAAACGGAAATTAAAAAAAATTAAGGTATTAACTGGATGTTTGGAATCATGTGACAAAGGGTAAGCTTCCTCGCAAAGAGAAAAAAGGGATGGAAAAATAGGAAGGTGAAATAAAACATCCGAGAGCAGGTCGCTCTATCGGATGGTTAATGAAAAATAGTGACACCCTCCGAGTTCTGTCTCCCGCTGAGCAGTGAATTGCTTGCTTTCTGCTCTCTATATCGCTCTCTTTCTCTCTCACCCCCTTTATCTCTTTATGCCACCCACTTCTAGTTTCTTTTTCTATCCTACAGAACTCGATTTTCTCTCTCTCTCTTTCTTCGAGTGAATTTTGCGTGATTCCATTGCTTGCTTTTAGAGTTTCTGTCTGGATTCACGCTGTGATGTCATATTACAACATCCCGTTGTGCTTTGGGCACAGGAAGGAATTCTACGCTGTCTTCACTTGCCCTATCTCTTTGTTGAGCTCCATATTATACACCCTCGGCGCTGTGCGTTTCGTTTTCAAACTTTATTGAATTTTGAGGGGAAAATTAATTAACAGTTTCTACCTCTCTTTATGTCCAGTGATACATTTAATTAAAACAGAGTATCAAATTTAAAATATTTCAGTACCGTTATGAAGATTTTTAACGGAGCGCGTGAAACGAGCGTTCTTTGAATACTAATCTGCCCTTGTAGAGAGCTTTATTTACTGGCTGTAAATCGAATAAATAGTATGAATCCTACCATTGGATTTGATTATGTTTGTATAATTTATGACATATAATGACTCTGTGAAGCTCTTCGCCCTGAGTGATTACTAGAGATATTGAGTAGCGACCTGTGAACATTTTGCTCTAATAAGTAACAAGAAACTTCCAGATTGATCTAAAATGTATACCTTTTCCTGCACATCCTTTCTTTACTCTTCTTAATAAAATTCCTTGATCCCTTATAGTATAACGAGGCGTCCACATATTACGTGACACTCTAAAGAGAGCTAGCAAAGCTTTTGTGCCACATGAAACTTCTCTCATAAAAAAAATGTAACCCGTGTCGATATACTAAAGAAAAATATTTTCAAGAAAAAATGTAATTAATAAACTTGATTAATTTTCTACGAAATAGGTACATTTTCAATTGAAAAATATTAACTTTCTGTCCAAAATACTGCCATTGAGTTTGAAGCTAAAAAAATGTAAACAAAAAACACTAATTGTTAAAAAAATGAGTTCAAAGAAAAAATGAAGGAATTTTTAACAAAATAATTTAAACCTTAACCAAAATTGTGATCTTTCAGTGACAAAAATTAATATTCCTTCCAAACATATTAATATGTAACAAAATAAAGGAATTTGTGCCAAATAGTTAATTTTTTTTCTTAACATTTTTCAAGCGGAAATGTGATCGCTACATTTTCAGATAAAAAATTGTTTTTAATCAAAAAATGTGAGATTGTCACAAAAAACGTAATACTCAAACAAATAGTTTTATTTTCTACCAAATAGTTTCATATTGTACCAAATTGGTACAATAACATAATTTTTCAATAGAAAATTTACTGTAAGCACAAATAGTTGAATTTTTAACGAAATTGATGAGTCCTAAAAAAAAGATTTGTACAAAATTCTCCAAGTTTAAACTTATTAGTTCATTTTTTAAACAAAGAAATAGAAATTTAAATCAAAAATGTAAGTGTTAATATTTCCACAAATAAAAAGTATTTGAGTTTTTGATGAAAAATAGTTAAATTTAACAAAAAAAGAGTAATTTTATAACCATATATTTGAATCTTGAACCAAAACACATTTATAACCAACCAAGCAGTTAAATTCCAAATAAAAAGGATGAATTTTTAAGGAAGAAGATTAGTTTTCAAACAAAAAATAAATGTTAAAAAAACACATGCTTTTTTAACCAGCAAAGATAAATTTTTATTCAATAATATTAACTTTTAACCGAAAATATT
>NC_046659.1:83181419-83189018 GCF_010883055.1 Belonocnema kinseyi | reverse complement strand
AATGGCTGGTTCACGAACTCGTTCTTTCTTTTAGGACCTAAAAAAAGTGTGCCAAAGATGAATTTGATTCGTTCATCTTTTCGAGAGTTATCGTGTTTGCGGACGGACGGACAGACCGACAGACAGACAGACGCCATCGTGAAAACCTGATTTTCGGATTCAGGAGGTCTCCAAACGTGGAGATCTGTTGAAAAAGTGTGATGTCAAATTTCCGACAATTCTAATACTTTCTCAATCATAAGTGATGAGAATGTAAAAATATGAATTATCAACAAAATACATGAATTTTTAACAAAGAACTTGAATTTTTAACTAAGAAACATTAATTGGAAACCAATTAGTAGAATTTTTAACTGGAAAGAATTGATTTTCAACTAAAAATGGAATGATTAAGTTTTCAATGAAAAGAAAGAAATTTTCAAGAAAGAATAAAACGAATTAAAAAAAAAAATTTAGTTTTTCGAAGAAAGAAATGAGTGGCTAACAAACAAACAAAATTAAGTGAAAAAATGAGTGCATTTTTAAAAAATTAGCTAAATTTATAACCAAGCAGTAGAATTTTCAATCAAACAACATAATTTCTAAAAAAGAAATGTAACTTTAGCCTTTTCAACTTAAAAAAGTAACAATCAATCAAAGATACTTAGATTGTCCTACCTGATTCTATTCATTCAGTTAAATTTGAACGAAAAAGCAATAAAGAAGGAAAGTTTCTTAAAAATATCGGAAAAAAGAAAATTCTCTAAAAAAGGGAAACAAATTTATAATCGAGTCGCTACTAATACTTAGAAGTTTCTGAGATACCTTTTTTCAAAGACCAAGATAAAATTCCCTGGATTACAAAAATTTTAGTCAATTCTTCGATACGCCCTCTGAGGAAATATAAAACCGTTCTTGCCTCTTGGGTTTGTTTTCGTAGGATAAACCGTCTTCAATTTACAGCGTCACATGGAAATGATTTTTTAAGGAAATTAACATATTTGCACTATTATTTAGAGGAAATCGACTAGACTTTTCATTTGTTGGTAATAAACCATCCAGGGAAACAAGTGTCATAATTTTTCTAAAGTTATAGAAAACCCTATAGCAACCATTGATAGCATTTCTTAGTATTCATAAGCTGAATGCAATTTGTTAAAATTTAACTAAATATTAATGAAGTCTTACCTATTTAAGTATCGGAAAGTGAGTAATCAAAGATTAGTAGAAAATTACCAATTTGAGTAGCGTCGATTTTTCCTAATCTTATAGTGGGAAATTAATTGATAGGTAAAAATACATTGATTTAAGACTATGTATGATTATTTAAAAAAATTTGTAAACAGTAAGACTTTAAACTCAATTAAAACAATAAGAAGGAAATATTCAGACATTTCTAACGTGACCTAGTCTCTTTTTAAAATATTGTGTTCTGATTTTTATAAGAAGGTTGAGAAAGATACGATTTTCTACAATCTTAAAATTATAATGGATCCACGAACTATAAATTAATTATACAAACTCAAGGTCCTAATGCACTACCTTTCATAAGAATCCTGTTTTAGATTTTCTAAATATTTTACGGTGGTATTTTCCACCTTCAAAAATAAACTATTAACAAATTACGCGAGTTTTTGAGCAAAAAAGATTTAAATATAAAAAATATAGTTGTATTTTCAATAAGATGATACGAATTTTCATCAAAATAGTTGACTTTTGAGCATAATTATTTAATTTTTGACAAAATAGCTGAATTTTTAACAACAAAAATAAATTTTTACAAAAGAAGTTCAACTTTAAAAAATCAGTTAAATTTCAATACATAGAAGAGAGTACCCAAATATGAGATACCAACTCTGTATGGTGTGATTGTCGGAATTTTATGTACTGAATTTAAAAGTAATATAGGTCATTTTAAAGGAAATTTAGTTTGTCATAAGAAGCTCAAATAAAAAATTTTATTAACAATTTTTTTCATGCTGAAAATACAAAAAATGTAAAAAAGTGCTTTTTCCAAACTCGTCAAACTATTCTCATAATATGAGTTAACCCAGGAAATAGTTAATAAAATGCAAAATAACGTATTATTTTTAATGAAAAACTTCATTCTGTTTCCGAAGTATAAATGTACTGCTATTTAGATATATTTAGTTTTTGCAGCAGTCACAAACATTTTTGTAACCAATTTCCCCCGCGTAGCCATAGTGTTATAAAAACCACAGGTATCTCATATTATGAGAACCACACCGTGCATATATGCACTTACTATGCCTGACCTGTGAAATGAAAAACTTCAACAGTATGGATATTTTCCTACTTAGTTATTCAATCCCCATCACTCCAGACAAACATTACTGCTAAATACATATTTAATGAATAATAAACAGGGTTTAAAAAATTCCCTTCCAAGAACTCGACCACCATTGATTTCACAAAAAGTTCGCCTGTAATCTTTATAAGCCCAATAAAAAACGGACTATACCACGAAATTACTCTTTCTTCAAGGGCTGCAACTAAGTGATAGAACCAACAGAGTGGGTCTCTTAGTTTAGCTGATACCCCGTTTTCTCATATTACGAGAATATCTCATATTCGAGTACTCTCCTCTATAAGATTAATTCTCATCGAAAATGTGATTGTTAATATTTCACCCGATAAAAGATTTTAATTTTTAATGAGAAATGGTCGAATTGACCGCAGAAAAAAATGAGTTTTAAGCAAAAAATGTAATAAATGATATTTCAACCAATATCGTTTTAAATTTAAAATGAATCACAAGTTGTATTCCACAAACAATTCGAATTTTCAAAAAAATATTAGAATTTTCAAAAAAATATTCAAATTCTTACAGCATAACTTTTAACTAATAAGTTTCATTATGAACGAAAAAGAAGTACATTGTCACCAAGAGAGATGAATTTTAACACCAAAAAGGCAAATTCTCTAGAAAGCAATTTGATTTATGCTAGATGTACTTCAAGTTTCAACAAAGAAGATTAATCTTCTGCCAAAGAATACAAATGTATAACAAAATGCATACATTATCAACTAATTCGTTGAATTTTTAAAATAAAAACAATCAATTTTTAGCCGATAATGCAATAGTTAAATTTTCAGATGAAAAATTATTTTTCAAAAAAGAAGCTGCAATTATCAATGAAATAATTGAATCTTCAAACAATAAAATAAATATTTAAGAAACTAGTTTAACTTTTATACAATTGAATTTTCAACGAAACGGGATAAATTTTAATATAAAAATACGATAGTAGACTTTTCAATGCAAAATAATTAACATATTCTATTGTTATAAACATGAGTTCGCCTCCGCCTTTGGAAATATGTACACACATTTCGCTAAATCACGGAAATGTAAAAGTACCTTCATGTTGACTTTTTCTGACGATTTATTTAAACGCTGACAAGCAAATCGATGATAAATTCTATAATAGTTGATAACAATTATGGGACCAGTTAACCTCAGATCAGATACAAGTGATCATACTCTGCCATACGTTAAAAATGGCGTCGGGTAGTTTAATAATCGCTTTTATATTTTCTATAGAATTGATTATTAATTAACCGACCCGCGTGAATTCATCCTTTTAACAAATGTCGGGTTAAATCAGCCAGAATTTTTGTTCAATATACCCTTACTGATTTTTCTTGCTGAATTAATCAGAATTCTGATTTTTTATAAGAATTTCTGGTTAATTTAACCAGAATTCTGGTTAAGGATCATCCATAAAATACGTTACCGATTTTTGGCAATTTTCCAATCCGCGCTTCACCTTAATTGACAACCCTCGCCTACGTGACTATGTAGTAAATTATAAATTTTGATAATAAATCTACAATTCAAATAAAAGAGTGATTATCGGAGTAAGTGTTCAGATATGCCTAATTAAATTTTATCTGACAGTTAATAAGGGTAATATTGATTTTTTAAAATAATAAAGGTAAATCTTTAACCAGAAATGGAATAGTTAAACTTTAATTTAAAAAAATAATGCTTAATTATAAAAAGGAACTCTCTACTAAATAGTTGATTCTTTGTACAAAGTTATTGAACTTTCAAGATAAAATGAACAATTTTCTACACAAAACAGTTAATAAAAAAGTTAATAAAAGAACTCTCAAGCCAAAACTTAAATTTTCCACTAAACTAAATTAATTAAAAAAAAAACAAAGAACCATTTTCGAGCACAAATGGAATAGATAAATTTCCAATGACAAAAGTAATTTTTTAATAAAAAAAGGAATTTATAACAAAAAGTTCAGTTTCCAATAAAAGAGATGAATTTTTAACTAAAATTTAGAATCTTCAACAAAAAAATGCAATTTTAAGAAAGTAGTTCAACTTTAAAACCAAATATTACATTTATAATCAAAAAGATTAGGTTTAGGTCGAAAAAAACGAATTTTCAATAAAATTCAGTAATTCTCAACCAATAAGTTCATTTTTTACGAAAGAAAGAAATTTTTTATTATTTTCAAGATAGTGATTCAACTTTAAACCTAGTTGTTAAATTTGTAACCAAAAAGAAGAATTCTTAAACAAAAAGATAAATTTATTACCAAAAAAGACGAATTTTTAATAAAATTCAATAGTAATCAATCAAAAAGTCAAAATTCTAATGAAGAAATAAAATTTTAAAAATAATTTTTAAGAAAGTAGTTCAACTTTAAACTCTGGATGTTAAATTTCTCAGAAAAAAACATGAATTTTTAAACAAAAATATTAACTTTCTACAAAAAGAAACGAATTTTTAATCAATTTACAAAATTTTTTACTAAAAAGTTTAATTTTCTACTAATAAATATGAATTTTTAAACTAAAAAATTAGTTGACTGTCAAAAAAGACAAATTTTCAATAAAATTAAAGAATTCTTAACCAAAAATTTAAATTTTTAAGAACGAAAGAAATTTTGTTTAATTTTTGAGAAAGTATTTTAACTTTAAAACCTAGTTGTTAAAGTTTTAAACAAAAAGATACATTTTTCAACAATAAGATTAACTTTGTATCGAAAAAAATAAATTATTAACAAAATTTAAGAATTGTTAACCAAAAAGTTGAATTTTCTACTAAAAAAAGATGAATTTTTAAAGAAAAAAATTAGTATACTATCGAAAGAATGTTTACTATCTACTGAAATTTAAAAATTCTCTACCAAAAAGTTGAATTTTTAAAAAAGAAAAAGAAAAGAATTTTAAAAACTGGTCAAGAAAGTATTTAAACTTAAAAGCTATTTTGTAACTTTCTAAGCAAAAGGATGAATTATAAAAAAGAAAATAATAATTTTCGGCCCAGAAAACGAATTTTTAACCAAATTCAAGAATTATCAACCAAGTAGTTGAAGTTTTAACTAAAAAGATGAGTTTTGAAACAATAAGATTTATCTGATACCAAAAAGATGAATTTTTGATCAAATTTAAGAATTCTGAACCAAAAAGTTAAATTTTCAACCAAAAAATAGGAATTTTTAAACAAAAAGAATAACTCACAGGCGAATTTTAAATCTTCGTAGGGTATTCGAAGGGTAATGAAAATAACAGAAGCAAAGATTTGGGAAGTCCAAAGTGGGTTTATGCCGCCTGAAACAAAAGACCTTGGCCACTAATGATCCCAAGTGGGGAACCTTACATAACGACTTTGTGAGGATCTTCATTTGGGGTGATTGCTAGAGAGATTGATCAGCAACCTGGGTCGGAGCAGTGTTGCGGAACGAACGTTTTATTTACATAAATAACACGAGAAGTATGGTTCAATCTGAAAATTCTATATCCCTTCCACACATTACTCCTTTCCCCCACTGAGTAGGTCCTGCCTATCCCGAAAGGGAAATGGCTTATTGGTGTATATATATTCTAACTTACTGGACTCTTTCTACCCCCCCTCCGCGACTCCTGAAAAAAATATTTAACGTGAGTTTCCAAAAATATACTTAATTAAAAATATTTGTCATCTCTGTACAAATATCGATGGGATCTACAAAGAATAGGCTATATTTTCGTTACCGTTCAGAATTAGCCTAACTTCATTTTGTATGAAATTTATTAAACACGTAGAAAAGTCGAAATAAATAAAAATCTTTTAAAATTTCTTGTTTTGAAAGTTATAGGAGCCTAGATTCCATTATAAACTGTAAATATTAGTTAAATGAAATTAACCCAATTCTTAACGGGAACGAAAAGATTACCTGGTTTCGAAGTATCACAGTTGATTGCCGGCGTGAATATGCTAATATTGATAAAAATCCTAATTCAATTAAGTTTTTTATTCAAATCAATTAAAAAATTACTGTACAAAAATTAGTAAAATCTTATATTTTAGAGTTATATATGAATTTTTTCGATCATTTCACCCTAAAATGTGTGATATATGTTGTCAGAAATGTATTTTTAATATATTGCAACAACAATATAGGAAGAACGTTTTACTGATTTTCATGTTACGATACAACCAGTTTTCAATATCTAAATTAAGAGCACAAACATTTTCTGTTGCACAGTGGGAAAGTCATTAAAGAAATTTTAAAATGAATGTCAAGGACTCTTAGGCAAAATAAAAATGTTTTGACTGGATTTTTTGACAAAATAGAGTGCAAAACAGGGGGAGAGAAACTTATTTTTAAGTTATTCTCTTCATCTTAAAAATGTTTTAAAATTTCATATGAACTAAAGGTATAATTTCTTTAAAATGCTGCGAAATTTCTTCCAAATTTTTTGGACGAAAAACAAATTTTGAAAGGGGTTTTCGTATCCAAATAAAATTTTCATGAAAATTGAAAAAGTTATATACTTTTCGAAAATTTGAAATTTTTCAAAAAATAGAAAAAATGATTTTTTTTATTAATGCAAAAATTTTATTCAAAATTTTCAGTAGATATCAAATACATTTCAAACTTTTCTAGCCGAATTTTTCGATTAGCACACAATTTAAAAAATTAAAGCTTATTCAACATTTCAGAAAATTTTTTTCAAGTTTCAGAAAATGTTGTCAATGTCTCCGATACTTGACGTCTGTCTGTATTTCTGCATGTATGCTTACCTGAATGTTATAGCCACGCTAACTTTTGAAGAATTTTTCCAATAGAGTCCGCATTTAATACACTTCTGAAGGTCCCCAAAATAAAGGTTAAGTTCGTTAATCAGATATTTGGAACCAAAATTAAAAAATTGAGTACATTTTCAAAATTTTGAAATGTTTGTTGTTGGAATTTTATAAATTTTTGTCAAAGTTTCTTATAAATGGGTAAAAGACTTGCAAATTATTCAAATAAAATATTTAATTTTTATGGAAATTAGAAAAGTTATATACTTTTCAAAAATTTGACAATCTTCAAAAAATTTTTTTTTCATAGATCCAAAAATTTTCACTAGATACCAAATATATTTAAAAACTATTTTAGCCGAATTTTTCGATGAGCCCACATTTTTTAAAATTGGAGCCTGTATAATCTAACAGTAGAGCGCTACGCGCGATTACGGCAATGAGAATGTAATCGTCAAGGCCGTAGGTGCTTTGAGAACCTTCTTTAATGTCAAATTAAAAAAAAGGTTCAGCTTTACTTTATGATGTAGTTTATGAGGAGTTTGAATAACACTATTTGATATAA
>NC_046659.1:83167600-83181319 GCF_010883055.1 Belonocnema kinseyi | reverse complement strand
TTAAACAACCACAACCGGGTCCTATTACCGATCTTTTCGTATCAATAAAATCTTTCAAATCTGAAAAGGAGTAAGCGATTAATTTTATCTTTATTCTTTTTGGTTGATATAAAAAGAAATATAATTTTTTTAATTTGATATGTTTAGTATATAAAAGAAATTAAGGGCTAATATTGACCCTTAAAACTGAAGTATGTCACAAAATTAATGCTTTTAGCATCGTAATTCCCTTTTCAAAATTTTCTTTTTTGAAGTAAAAATTCAGAAGAAATATCAAATCTTTTTCTGATGTAGAAGTAATAACTTTAGGATTAACTGGACACCTTGTTTTACTTACGTTTCTTCAAAAAAGTATTTCTCGAACAAAGCGTTATCGAAGTACATCAGTATAAAAAATAAAGTACCTTAAAAAGTAGGGGGAAAAGACACATCTTCAGAAAAAGTAGGTGAAGGGGGACTTGAAAAAACAAGAGAAAGTTGCAAATAATGATTTAAAATGGTTAAAATAACTTAAAATGTTTAGATTTTTTATTAATTTTTTTAAATATTTTGCGGACCCTAGGAATCCTATAAAATGATTTGAAATTGTTAGAAACAATGTAATCATATAAATGCATATAAATTAATAAACTTGGCGAACTCCCTTGTAATATTTTGAAACACTTTAAATCATTTAAAATATTTAGGCGTTACTAAGACTCTCTGAAAATTCCTTGAATTCTTAAAGAATAAGTTGAAATCATTAGAAATTATGCGAAATCCCTTGAAATGTTTTGAAGATTTTTCCAATGATTCCATAATTGCCGTAAAATGATTCGAAATGCTTTAAAGATCCCTAAAATCTTATAAAAATACTTGGAAATTACTCCAAATTCTTTGCATTTGATTGAAAGCTGCAAAAGATCTATGATATGCCCTGAAATATTTTAAACAATTTTGAAAACACTCTAAATCTGTTAAAATCCCTCAAAATCGCTCTAAATCATAACATTGTTTGTAATCGATTAAATTGGTCTAAAATCCTTTTCGATTCCTTTGAAAATCCTCCTAATTTTTTTTTTATTGTTTTTTTTTACTTTCCAAACCATATTGATATCGGCACTAAAGAATTAACAGCAATGAATAATTTTGTTTACGTAATAAAATTAGGTTTTATTCGCTTATCAAATTAGTAAACAAATCAGTTGGAAACAAACTAAAAGCACAGGATTTAATTTTTAAATTTCAAATGCATTACATTTTGTAACACTTTTTGTAAATAGATTGCTGCTAGTCATAATCCAGTTTAGGTTCTTTATTGGCCGTTATATTTGTTTATCAAAAAGTCCAGATTTCGTTCAGTTAAGGATTTTATGCTCCTCGAGAAAGTAACAAATCGTAGGTAATGGGTGCACTTGGAAGCGATTCTGATTCTCCTGTCGTAAAACGTCCATAAACCTTTAAGTACAACGGTTTTTTTACAAGGAAGACATGAACCTTGACAGACTTTGTCTTGTAGATACCTTTAATTATTTTATGAATTCGATCCACTGTTGAGTGATAGCTCATTTCCTGATCACAATTGAAGTTAGATAACTCTTTTTTAACACAATAGTTAAAATACTGATAAAACTATTTTTTATATCGTAGTATTTACACTAAAAACTTATTTCAGTTACCACATTTTCTTCCTAAACCCCTATCAGGAAAATGGTGAACGGAATAGCAAGATTTGTTAGAACCCCATGCATTTTTTAACTTTTATTTAAACAAAAACACCATGAAAAATATTTCTTGTAAATTTTATCAAAATATTTCAATTTCAATTCACAATAAAAAGTGTAATAGCTGATATTGAAACCAAAAAATTTTAAAATGTTCCATCAGAAACAGTTTTATTAAACCAAAACACACAAATTTTTTAAAAACTAGTTAAGTTTTTCACCTGAAAATATGGGTTTTCAACACAAAAAGTTTTCAACCAAAAAAGACAAATTTCAAATAAAAAGTGGCAGAGTTCAATGTTTAGTTGGTGACATAAATTAAAGAAAAAAGAACATCTTTGACCGAAAAAATGAATTTTTAACCAAATACAGAACCTTTACATTTTTAGTGCAAAAATTAATTAACTAAAGAAATTATATTTCAAGTGAAGTGATAAATCTTCAACCAACAAAATGAAAAATATTAATTTTCTATTAGCGAATACACATTTTCAGCAAAATACATGAATTCTCAAATAAAAATGTAATATGTGTATTTTTGGTTCGAAAAATGAATGTTGACAAAAGTATTAATTCTTAACATGATAGTTTAATCTTCACATTAAAAAGATAAATTTTCAACTTAAAAAAAGAATAGTTATATTATCATTGAAAAAATTAATTTTTAACGAAGTCAAATGAATTTCAAACGAAATAGTTCAATTTTTAAGCAGACAGATAACTTTTCAACCAAAAAGATTTAATTTCTTTGTTAAAAAAATTTGTTGACGTGAAATGGAATTGTACAATTTTTAGGAAAAAATTAATTTTCAATGGAAAAAGAATAATTCTTAAACAAAAAATAAATCTTCAACCAAAAAGATAGATTATTAACATGGAAGGTTAATTTTCTGCCCAAAAAAACTAATTCTCAACAAATTACATACATTTTCAACAAAATATTTTAAATTTCCAAAGAAGTTTTAACCCAATAGTAAAATTGTCGTATAAGAAGATTTTTTAAAACTTTTTTTTTTCAAATACAGGAATTTATAGGTGTACATGATAACTTTCAACAATAAAAAGTTAATGTTAAACGTCAGAGTTTAATTCTCAACGAAAACAGATCAATTTTCAACCAAATTGTTGTGATTTGTAACTAAAAAAGATTTATTTTCTACCAAACTAGATACATTTTTAATCGAAAAAGTAGAATGTTTCAGAAATTATTTTAATTTTTATGAACAACAAAAAAAGAGTTTTTAATGAGATTGTTGAACTCTCAATAAAATAATGAAATATACTCCAAATTCCGATTTTTTTTTAAATTTCTAACGCTGTACTTGTATTTTTCAAACGAAATTTTAAAACTTGTTTGAAAAGTGTCCAGAGGCCAAATCTGTGCCGACAATTGTAATCGAAATTCAGGGTTTGTAAATCGTGTCTCTTCAAGAATGCATGTGATGTTTAAGCCTCCTCTACTCCTTATATTTTTTTGGCTAATCAGCAATTCACCAATCTCAATCATTTTTCTCTTTCTTTCTCTCTCATAATTCGTCTCACATTTTCTTTCTCTGTGTGGCCCCAGCCTTTTATTTTAATACTTTAGTAAGTAAAGATAAATTATTCTTTTCCTGCCACCAAAAAGTATCTCCAAGAGTTTTCTGGTAACGAAGTTCGAAGGGAGACAGCTGAGCATTAATGATCAAAGATGAAGCCAAGTTTCTTCCCATCAAACTTTGTAAAGTATTTTTATTGACTTTTTTTATATTTAGGTCTTGTATCTATCTTGAGTTAAAATATTAGCTTCTCGAAAGGAGATTTGTGATTATATTTCCTTCCATCATTCAGAAATAATTTTAGGAATCAAAGCAACGTTACTGGAAAAGTTAATTCAAATTTTAAAAAATTTCTAATGTAAACATTTTAAAACTTACAAAAAATATACTTTGTCCATGTTTTTTTTTAATTTTTAATTTTCTCTTATTATAGCTCCTTGCCAATTTTTAGAAAGTGTTTGTATTTTATTAAATAATGGATTTTTTCTCAGGAAAAACGTTCTCTACACAACTCTGCTATTTTTGATTTTGAAAATAAGTTATTAAAATTATATTTAAAGTAATTTATCGCCGGATGGCCATTATTTTTCGTATTGCAAGATTCGCTCTTGCCGCGTGTGATAAAAATTGTGATTTTAGGTAAGTCTAAATATCCTTTAATCAAATTAATATACTTTTCTCATGTTAATACTTGGTTATGTGCCTGACGTTTACTAACACATTTAGACAGTTTGAATTTATTCGTGAATAAAAATGGACCACAATCAAATATCATATTAAGTAATCAAAATTGAGTGTTTTAAATACAATTATAAGCATTTTTAATTTCCAATTTGGGTTAAGGTGACGATTACTAGTACATTTACCTTATATCATGACAGACAATACAGTTTCATTTCTAAAATTATAGAAAACTTTTCCCAGTCGCCTGATTTTCAGTAAGACCTACCTTAAGTAGATAAACCTGGTATGTGTCAGTCTAAAGCATAAAGTTTCCTCCTTAGGCCTCGGAACCGTTTAAGAAATTGAACAAAGCCTCAATAGCAGCAAATATTTAAAAAAATAGTAGAAAAATAGAATCATACAATTTTTGAAATATTAAGGCATATGCTACTTGCCTCAAAATAATGTTACCGAATATTCTTTCTCCATCCTCCTGTCTTCAGGCAGTGATATTAATTATTTTCGGAAAGTTTTGTTTTGCAATCATAAAAATTTAGCGGTTGATAAAACTATTATGACTGCCTTCTATTTAGTAAAGTTCTTTGCAATGTTCTAAAATTTTAAGAGAGATTGTGAAGTTGAAAATTTCAATACAGACTACAGAATGTCATCGGGGTTGATTTTTTAATTTCACTGTGTAAAATTTATTATTGAAACAAATTGAACGTCAAAATTGGACATTTTACGAATATTATTTTTTTTCGCCGAAGAAAACACTTGAGAGAAGTCGCTATCTATTAGAATTATTGCAGATATATTCCAGGAACATGCATATTAGATTTAGGATTTAGGTAAATTTTTATAAACAATTAATCTAAATAATTATTTTCATACGTTGCTCAACCACAAAGAAAAACTTTATCTTGATTAAAAATGCCCAAATATCTCGTACAAGTAGTATTAACAATGGAAAATAACTATTAGATAACAATTACTACTATTATAAATATTCTAAAAAACAAAGTGTGTTATTATATTTTTTTCGAAGATGTTTTTCTCATCAACTAACTTTCAAATTAATTCTGAATTATAATCAATAGCTGCAAAGCAATATAAATGTTAAATATTTTTATTGTTAATAATATTATACAAAATTAATTTTTTTAGGTTTTTCCATCAGAACAGATCAGCTGATCCCTACACTGCCGATTTAAGACAGAAGTAGGAGAAAGATACAACAGAACTTGATCCATAGTTCATAGAATCATTACAAAAATTCAAATTAGAAAACAATTCCAATGAGATTCATTGAATAAAGGAATTTTTCTAATAGAGTATTATAGTTTAACAAAATGGCATCGCAAAATAGGTTTTCGTTTATATTTTGTTTCTAAGTCACAATCCTCCATTATTATTTAATAATAATTTTAATTCAGAATTACAAAGTTACTTAATTAGGAACTATTATCGAGATGCATTAAAATAATCCTTACGAAAAAAACCGGTTATCCAGACGCAAACTTGCCACAGGTGACTGTTTATTTAAAAAATTGGTAATAACAATAACAATATTGAGTTTTTTCAAAGTTTCTTGATGAAGTATAACCACTTAGAAAACTGCAACATGACTTAGCAGAAAAAACGATTTTTTTTCTGATAAAAAACGCTACATTTTTGTATTTGTTTATAATATTGATATAAACAATAAGAATATTTACCATTTATATTTTTTTAAATTATTTATTGTCATTTAAAATTAATTTGAAAGTTGTTTGATGAAAAAAACATCTTCGAAAAAAATAACATAATATGTTCATTAGAATATTTGTAATAGTGGTCATTGTTAAATAATGGTTATTTTCCATTCTTAATACAACTTCTACGAGATAGTTAGGCATTTTTAATCAAGATAAAGTTTTTGTTGTGGTTGAGCACCATATGGAAGTAATTGTTGATATTAATTGTTATAACAATGAACCTAAATCTTAAACCTAATATGTATGTTCCTGAAGTATATCTGCAATAATCATTCTAATAGATAGAGACTTCTTTTAAGTCTTTTTTTCGGAGAACAAAAAATAATATTTGTAAAATGTCCAATTGTCACATTCTATTAGTTTAAATAATAAATTTCACAGAGTGAAACTGAAAAATTGGGCCTAATGATGTTCTGCAAAATTAAATACTGAGGATTTAAAAAAAAACATCAAAACTCGTCAAGAATTGTAGTCTGTGGTGGATTATGAACACCTCTCACCTTTAAAAAACACACGCAGCAGTTGCGGAAACTTAAGAAATTAAAAAATAATATTATTACTGTTTTTTTAAACTTTTTCTCGGGTAAACCCAGTTTTTCATTATCATCCACAGACTAAGTCAAGTGCCTGTTGAGATAAGGATGTTATAAATTAAGTTAGGGCGATGTTTAAAATCTTTTGCAATGATGTAGGCACTAAATTAGAATCATGGTCAAGTTTGTAGTTCGTCTTTTACTGCTGTTATCCTTACACAGTGGCCGCGAGCTTTTGAAATGACAATAGTCGCCTCTGGATACTTTGTTAGAGCAAGCATCTGCCATTCCATGGCGTTTCTTATTATTTATTATTATGATACCATTAATCCAAATCCTTTCCAGGATATGCTTGAATAACTCAGTTCTAGCCTCGCTATAATATCAGAGATTAAGGAGTTCAGTGATGGGGAGGGGGGTATTTATTTTTATATTATTTTAAAATTCCTATATTTCTCATGTAAATAGCACGTTCGTTACAAAACACTGCTTCGTCTAAGATCGCTGGTTAATATTTCTAGCAATCACCCCAGCCGAAGAGCTTCGCAGTCACCATGTAAAGTTCTCCATTTATTCCCTTCAGTAACCAAAATCTTTCGTTTTCAATATGATTTGGCTTATGCTGCATATGGAGCTGAAATAAATTAATACTGACTACATAACAAGCTTCTAATTTAAATTACATCACATTTATATAATTGTTTAAAACTCCTTTTCATCTTCATTTACCACGAGATTAAATTAGAGTGTAATTGATTCCAGGTGTACTGTCAACTGATTATCTAATGAATAATGTCCAACGGCATGAAAACCCCGAAGGGCCAGTAATAGGAAAATCCAGCGAGAAGATAATGGACCCACGAAGAGACGAGGTCGCACCAAGGTAAAATAAATCAGACCACAGGGTCGAGGCCGGGTTAGGCGCTTTCGGAAGTAAGGCCCATGATCTATGAACACCAGTTTCTGCCTGAAAATCCATTATACATTACAGTTAGCATGCAAGCAAGTTGGTGCATCCAAAAGATACGACTGCAGCTCCAGCTATTCTTATCCCCCAAAGGACCCACTCGTGTAAATTTAATTGCAAGATTTTAGATATGAATCATTTTTATTGAAATATATATTCCAGAAATATTATTCACTTTTCTATTCAAGTCTTTCCAATTATTAAAATGTATATTTTATAAAAATTTTGTTCGCAAAAAAGCGGAAAATAGCGGAGTGATTGAACATTTATTTGTAAATTCAGAAAACAAGAAGCAATATTTTTATTAAAGATTTTATAGTTTTTAAATAATGTCGATATTCCAAGGCCCGAGAATGTAAAACATTTGTTAAATAAACAATTTTTGCATGTTCTAAATTGTCATTGTAATAAAAAAAATTTCCTATTAGAAAAATTCCTTTTTATCTATAAAATCGTGATACTAATACGGATAGCAAAATATTTTTGTCAAGCATTTATTATAACATCCTCTCTATAAATAATACTCTGAATGTAAATTAGAAACAACAACATTGAAAACATACTACTCACAAATAATTGAGTTAGAAGCAGTTTAATTCCCTTGACATGTTTTGAATAAAATGTAATTTGTGCCCTTAAGTTCTTCAAAAAGTCGCTGAAATCCCATTAAATCGTGAAAATGTATTAAAATGTGTAAAAGTCATTTGCAAATCCTTGGATATAAATTATGTTAAAAATATTCATTATAATTCTCCAAAAACCCCGATTAAATAAAATTCACAAGCATTTTTCTTCGAAATAATTGAAAATCTTAAAAATCCATTCAAATATACAGACATCATTTAAAATTCCATGAATACGTAAAATGTTTCAAAATTAATAAGTCTAGTTAGTAAGATATTTCTGAATAAAGTCTTACTTTCATCATTTAATTTTTTTTCATGGTTGCTTATATTTTGTACGTATCTGAAGACCTTTGCTGTTTGAAGAATTATTTTCAGTAACATATTGGTAAATTTTAAAACTTCAATTAAAAATTGTTTACATTTGAAGAATATAGATTTTATTGTTCATTTAGATTTTTTAATTTAAAACGTCTAGAAATAGTATATTCTTACAAACTGTAAAATATTTAATTGCAAACGCCATTGAATTGAAATTATCTAAGTACTAAAAACAGTATCTATTAAAGAATTTTGAAACCTGCAAAGTTTTTCAAATTATGAAAAAACTCAGAAAGGCTTGTTCAAATTTTGATAAATCTTTACATTTATTCATTTCATATAGAATGTATAACAAAAAAATTATATATTTAACATCTACTAAAAACAGAACTTAATTTTTCGGAAGTATTAAACGCTGTTTTTTGGTATTTTTGTAGGTTGTTCAAATTCTAGAACTTATTAAATTTTCTTTATGAAAAATATCATACAATTTAGAAAAAGTTTTAAAATTATTCAAAATTCTGGGTATTCTAACCAGTTTTTCTTATTGGACTAAATAATTCACGTATTTTGATTGTATTCGATTTTTTTGGGTAAAATTGACATTTTCAAACAAAAAATAATTCGAATCATTTTCTCTAACTTAGTTTTCAAAAGTCGCAAATTTGAACGCTGGATTCTTGTTTTTTTTTATTTCTAAAAAATGCGTCTTTAAAAATCGTTACGTGTCAAAGAATATTTACAATTCTGAAAAATTTCATGTTAAATTTCTTCTCTAGAAATTATTGGTATTTTTCATAGAAAATTACTAGGCTTCAAAGAATTTTGACAAGTTCTGAAAAACATTAGGCTATGTTGGTGTGTTTAATAATGAAATTGGTATTTTAAAACAAACCACAATAAATATAAATCCAATATCTTATTTATTGTACAACAATAAAATTTCCAGCCTTAAATAATTTCATTTCGTGTTTGTGTTTGCGGCGGAAATGAACATTTTTATTAAAAAACTATTAGATTGAAATCCAATGATTTACTTTGTTTGAAATAACAAACTCCACAAAATTAAACCGTTTCGAATTTTGTTAGTATTTTCGATTGGAAATTGAGAATTTTATTAGAAAATCAGTAGATTTCATAAGAATTCACAACTTTCAAACCATTTTAGATTATGTTGGCGTTTTACACTATACCGCGTTTCTTTAAGTAATAAATAATTAGATTTCAAAGATTACAATGTTTTCAAATGTTTGGTCATCTGAACATTTTTCACTTTTTCACTATTTATGAACAAAAATGCAAAGGTTTAATTATCTATACAAAAAAATTATAACAAATTAAAATTATAATTTATAATCGATTACCACGAAACTTTTACTTGGTTTTCTTTTATATGGGTTTAGATAATAGATACCATGTGATACAAATTTTTTGTTGAAACATTATTATTAATTTAATCATTTTAATTTAAAAATATTGTGAAGCAAAGAAAGAGAATCGCGAGTTTCTATTCTATGGAAATTAAAATTGGTTTACGAAATGAGAAATCAAATTATAAAATTATAGAATTAAAGTGTTTAATAATAACTGAGAAAATCGATTTTATCATTTTATGCAGCATTTATCTTATTAAACTTTACGAACCAATCTGCATTATACAATTTAAGATGTCTGCTAGTCGGATCAGTTCTTATATCTAATTCATGGTAATTTGTGTATGATCCGATTAAAATATTATCGATTAGGAAGCGCCGAGGTTGATTCGGTTCAAAGCCGCAATAAAAGTAATCTATTATTTTCGTTATTCTTCAATACGAAAGTCTTAGATCAATATTCTAATTCGAACTATCTACCATCTCGGAATTTGCCGTAAGACGTGAGAATATTTAAGATCAACTGCCTGAAAAATACTTGTACGGGAAAGTTTCATGATGATCGACAAATGTAAAAAACCGGCCAAATGTGATACACTTTATGAAACATAACATAGTTTCTATAACTAAATGTATATATTTACAACATGAAATAGGAAATCCTTGAAAATAAATCTATTTTGGTCTATCTAATGTTATCTCTGCCAAGGCTTGAATTTCCACCTAACTTAAGAATCGTTTAAAGCGATAGCTATAATAATGTACAAGACTCTATGAATAATATTAATTGTTTTTTCTATAATAATAAAGGTACGCTTAATTTACAATTAACTATGAATACAAAAAAGCCTCGCTTTGCTTTTTTGAACATTTAAATTTATAAAATCCAAGAAAAACTTTAAATTCTTGATCTTGTACCTTTTTGAAACAAATTTATTTCGTGAGATATTCCTGATTTTAGAGAGATTTGCCATACAGCAGTAATATCAACATTGCGCACTTTGCGCACGAGTACTTTTTTGATTTGGTGTAGAAAACATTTTTTAGTTCAAATAAAAATTTCGAGTAATTTTTCTTTTATAAGTTCATCTGTTTATTCGTTTTGAAGGTTATATAAAAATGATTTTATAGATTCTTGAGGAAATTCAAAAAGATTCTTTAATACATCAAATACGTCACATACAAAATTTGTCAAAATTTAATTTCCAACCAAAAAGTTGAATTTTATACAAAAAAATCTAATTTTATATAAAAAAAAATATTAAGTTCATCTGAAAAATATGAAATTTTAATATAATACAATACAGGCACGTTTTAGTTACCCCAAGTTTATTAATTCCTAGAACAGCTAGCCCGCAGTTCAAGTGGCGAGAGCCGGTTGCACATTTCGCCTGAAAACGTCACAAGGGTAGTGGAAAGGCGCAGTGCGCGGAAACTCACTTTCGGCCATTGCGTAACATTATGCATTTTAATTGGAAACGCCTTAGATGGCCCTGACTGTTTACGTCTCGATTGTCCCGATTTAGCAACAATGTTACTTGCAGGCAACCCCGTTACTAACAGTTACTAAACCGGCAGTTTTATGTAGTTAAGCCATTAAGGGTTCAACAAATTTAATTTGAGACATTTTATTGTATTTCATGTCTTTTTGCAATAGTGTCGTTTGTTTATTTGTAATTTCATTTTCTCTTATCTTTTGCCGTTTTTCCAGAAATTCAATTTTTTATTTTTGAAGTATTTTTTTACGATTAGAACAAAAACTACGCGCCCCATCGAAAACAATTAAGGAATAATTGATAGATTTCTTAGTGATGAACAACTTTGGTCAATTCAATTTTTTTGGATCTTGTGTTGGTTTTCCAAAAATTTGATTTTTGAAATTTTTAATGTTATTTTTTACGTCTAAAAGAAAAACTAAGCGTCCTATGAAATGATTAACAAACAATTTTTAGATCTCTTATAGATGAACAATTGTTGCCTATTTATCTTTTATTGCATCTTACACCGTTTTGCCGTTTTACCGAGATGCGTTCAAGCTCCCCCTTTTATGCTTCCCCTTTCTACTACCCATAATTTTCCCTAGACCCCTCCTCTAACTTTATCGCTCATAAGACTTTCCCCAACATTTTCCTTGTTTACTTACTCCTCTCCTCACTTGCCCATTTAATACGCCCCTTCCCTGCTTCTCTACCCCAGTTCTCACTTCTCCTCTCCAGCTCATCTTTATTCCTAACAATTTTCTCTACTTCCCCTCCCTTCTTTACTTCAGCTGCTCTCTCTTATTTCTCTTACTTTCATTAGTTTACATCACCGTCATTTCCCCTCACCTTTATTCTTCATTCCCCTATTTCCTCTTACTTTCTTAACTCGACCTCCTTCCCAATCCTCCACCTCAATCCCCCGTAGTTCACCTACTTCCTCTGCTGGCCTACCATCATTTTCCTACTTCCCCTTTATAATTTATCAAAACTTCCCCTCATTTCCCGATCTTGAAAAAAGTAAGACGAACGGACTCCCGACCGAATAGGCCGGAGCTTTAAAACCCTAAAAAGATATCTGAAAGTTCAACTTGTTCTTGGTTATAAAAAAACCCAATTTGTTGAAGCGGAGACTTTCGAGTGTCCATTAGGAGTCTTGTGACATTAGCCATCAAGATCTGTCATTGAAATGAAAGAAGTTAACACATACATCAATTGTGAAGAAGGAAAAACTACCTTCGTGTGAAAAAGGCCATTTTTTGACAGAATGTCGATAATCGCCTTTTCTGTCAAAAAACTAAACTTTTTCTTTTCTTTATGCCTGCGCTTCTTCATCTTTTCTCACTTAATTCTCTTTTCTTATTCTAGTCTTTATATTCTTCTCTTATTCAAAATTACAATACCTTTGTCTGTCTCCTCATCTCGTCGAGATGAAACAGAATTCATCTCGAGTTAAGACAAATAACACCAAAATATTGCAAATTGCCTCCAACTGATTTCTTATCTTCTTATACCTTGAGTTTTATCGTGCATAAAATTATAAATGGAATGTTAATATTAATCCAAATTCTGTAATGACAGTTCCTACAAGGCTTAAAAATGGAAACTTCTTATATCAAATATGATATTAATAATAAGCATTTGATATTTAGTAATAAATTATTCATAGAAATATTAGATACATCTAAGGGTAGCCCAAAGATTTCTTGTAAAAGGCTCCTTGATTTTTTGCTCCAATTAAACAAAAAAATTCACCTTAGTCTAATTTATGCACTTTAAAAAAAATTGCAAGTGACCTATTTCAACCAAAAAATGATAAAAAATTATTTCTGTACAATCATTGTGAATTTAGAGAAGTTCAAGCGAAAAAATCTATTGATTTCAGTAGCTTATTGCAAGATATCGAAAATTCTTCGAAATATTTAAAAAAGCCCAAAAGCGTTTAAAATTCTTTGAAATCTTATAAAATCCCCTGAAACTTTTCACTAACTATAGCTCTTGAAAATTTTGTCAAATTTTTCAAATACCCTAATATCCGTTATGTTACAATAAAGTAATAATACCAAATATACGATAAATGAGAGTAGCAAAATTAGTGAAAATGATCAAAAGAAATTCGAAGTAAATATGTATAATACAAGTCCTGTATCGTTTTTTTACGAATGAGAAAGCATCGTTCAATAATTTTATGTTACAATTTAAAAAATAATGTAAAGCATGCTCAAAAAACTTCCCTGACTTTAAAAAATATTTCGTGAAACTTATAGGATTTTCCAGGTGTATTAACGTTAAAAATGGTAATTTAAGGAGTTTAAAATTGTACAATTCAATCTTTACGTACCAATATAGTCTTCAAGTTCTAGATTGAAATATAAAATAGTCCACAGTGGACGTTATACGTACCTGCAACACAAAATAAATGTATAAATTAGAATTTAGTACAATAATAATTGAAATGAATTAATCTAAACTTATTTTAGTGTGATATTAAGTTTAAATTAAGTATATTCCATAATCTAATTTATTGAATTTTCGAAGTCTCTAACCAAATTCTGAAGAAAATTACCTGCTAATTTCAAATTTTTCCAGGTGTCGTTTTGCATAATATAATACATAATTGAAAATCACTCTCAATTAACCATCTTCGAATTATTAAAATATAATTAAATAAATTGATTGAAAAATATAAAAATGGAAAAATAGTACAAAAAAGTATACAATAGTTACACGATTTAATTGTAATTAATGTGATGAAATAGTACT
>NC_046659.1:83163992-83167500 GCF_010883055.1 Belonocnema kinseyi | reverse complement strand
CATCGCATTATATTATTAAATGAGTTTGATGAATACTTTTTTTATTATATTATTTTCATAGATACTTAAACTTCAATTAAAAATATAATTATTTAATATTATAATTTTTGTTCAATTCATATTTTGAATGTAAATAGACACTCTGTATTAAAATAAAAATAGAATATGTATGCAAAGTTAAGCAGAATGTGCAGTTTATGCAAATTTGAATTGTTTTTTTTTTCTGGTGAAGGATATTACAATATAAGAATTTATGACACGCTCTTATGCAAAATTTAAAGAGAAATATGATTTACGCAATTTGTTTATCACAGGGGTATATTACTTTCGTAATTTGTAAAAATGGATGCCATTCAGTCAATTTTGTATTTCTTAGAGTTATCATTAAAAATTTGTATTCTAAAAAATTCTGGAATACTAATGAAAAATACATATCCTTTTCGTAAATTTTTTTGCGAAAGAATGTATGCATGAGATATAGGCTTGCTTAACTTGATCCTCTCTTATTGAAATTTCATCTTACTTTTTTATTGCCTTCCTTTAACTAAGTTTTCCAGAGAAGTTTTCCTAAAAGTTCACTTGGCAATGAATCTTCACTGACATAAAAAGTTGCTTTTATGAATTTAAAATAAAAAAACTTTCCTCTCTTTTTATCTTAACGAGATGTTCCTTAGATATTCAAAAATTCCATCTGAACGGCTTTATTAAAATTGTTTAAATTTTTGTAGCAAGAAATTCATAGTTTAATCTTTTGATTGATTCGAAATAAATAACGAATATTTTATACTTTGAATTGGTAAATGACTATGAATTTGTTCTCAGAAAGTTTTCATACATTTACTCGTGTCAACCCGATATGCATTGCTAGCAGATATGATTTCCCAGGGGTCGTTGAATTAAATTGCTTTTATGATTCACAGTAATAAACGGTAAACTCTTTTCAGAAGTGGTTTTCGATCTTCATGAAATGTCATCTCGTTCAAAGCGAGATATTTTAGTTACAAAAGTGCTGTAATGGGTATTCGCAACGTGACTAGTGACTTTGGAAAATTAGGCAAATTAGGTTTCGTAAATGTACTGGGTAAAACAAGTTAGATCCATTTGAAAATTTCTCGAGTTACGAGATTTACTCTCGACACGTGGAAATACTATTAGGCCGAAAGGTATTTTCTGCTTTGTGTGAATTTCTAGTTTCACATGGGGTTTACTAATATCAAACATAATCAGCAAGCAATTTTCTTAAAACAAGTTAAGCAAAAAATTCTTTTTTTTTAATTCCCTGACATTTCATTACCAAATGTTTAATTTTCCCCGACTAGTAATATTTAAATACCAGCAATAAATTATGTAACATTTTTAACATAGAATTATTTTTAGGCGGAAAAAATATTTAAATCAAATTTTAAAAAATTTGAATCTCTTTACTAATTTTCACGAAAAACGATGACTTTTTAACAATAACTTTAGATTTTTATGAAATAGTGGAATCTTTAACGAAGTTGTTAAATTTGTTACCTATAGTTGATATTTCAACAAAAAAAAAGAAATTTCTACAAAAAGAGATGAATCTGAAAATATAAAATATAAATTTTCAACCAAAAAATGGAAAAGATAGTTTTCATTTTTTTTTAAAAAGTTTTTAACAATGTAGTATAACTTTCAACGAAGGTGGTGCATTTTCTACTAAAATAACCAAATTTCCAACCAGAGACAAATTTTTCACGAACAAACATTTTTTAATTAAGAAGAAAAAAAAGAGAAAAAAAAGAAAAAAAAGTTCATCCAAATTGTTGAACTTTCAAGTCACAAAACGAATTATCTGCACAACAGTTGAATTTTCATTTTGAAAATATGAATTTTCACCAATAAAAGTTAATTTTCAAACAAATGGTAAAGTTTTCAAACAAAAGAGATTAAACTTAAACCAAAAATATTTTCAAGTGACGAGTTGGTCACGTGACTCTGTTCCTACCTTATCGACACTTTTTATTTCCTAATTTATTTTTACACTAAACGCCACAACGTGCCGAAAATTTGTGATAAAATAAGAAGCAATAAGAAAGGTGGGTCTGCTCCCACATTTTATTAATGGTGAAAAAAGCAACAAAACAAAAATAATTTGAAACAACTTTTTTCATATTTATACAAGTTTAAGACCAGATCCATATTTCCTAGTCCTTCGTATTTATTATCTAAAATTTTGAACTCGATCTGTCACTTTGTGTGAAAATAAGTTATGATCTAAAAAAAAGTGTCGCTAAGGTAGGAATCTAGTTACTTGACCCACTCATCACATGGCCTTAAAGCGAAAAAGAGGGATATTTAACAAAATAGTTCAATTTTTAACCAAATTAAGTAAGTTTTTAGATGAAAGTTGCATTTTCAATCCGAAAAGTTAATTTTTTTAAATATAGTAACATTTTCAACAAAACAATTAAATATTTAAGAAAGTATTTGAGTATTCAATCCTCAATGACTTAAGTTCAAAATTAAAGACATCTAATAACATTATAAAAATAAATAAAATTTCAAGCAAAAATGGCTA
Source organism: Belonocnema kinseyi (assembly GCF_010883055.1). Lineage (NCBI taxonomy): Eukaryota > Metazoa > Arthropoda > Insecta > Hymenoptera > Cynipidae > Belonocnema > Belonocnema kinseyi. The sequence goes on along the minus strand of NC_046659.1, from coordinate 83,164,955 downwards.
AGTTCAGTAAAATGAGAATTTTTCCAACGCTCGATAATTTATTTAACCTCGCGGTACGCGCTCGGTCATCGTACAGCCCCCAAATTTTTGCATAGGACTTAAAAAATTATAGGCCAAACTATATATTTTTAATGTAGATCTTTTCTGGGTGCACTCTTTATGCCTATTCATCTTTTTTAGAATCTTGCATAGTTTGAAAGAAAAAATTGAATTTTTTATTTATCATTATTTTTTGTGCGATTAGAATTTGAATTTTTGAGTAAAAATTAAAAATTAAAAAAATAATCATAATAGTTTTGTAGTTCTTTCAAAAAGCAGCTTTTTTCTTCTTTATACTTTCTCTTTAATATCTTGTGATGTTTCACTTAAAATGTTAATTTTCGTTTGAAAATTCTACAAACCTGATAATTTTGTTTTTCAAATCTTTATCCAAAATAGATGGCGAACGAACTTCTTTTATTAGGACTTAAAACAGTTTGCCAAGGCTCTATCCAATCTGATCAGTTTTTCGAAAGGTATCGTGTTTACAGACTGCAGAAAAACCGACTAAGTCCAATTTTGAATAAAACTAATACCTTCTCATTAGGATCGGAATGTTCAAAAAAACACAATTTAGAAATATAAAAACAAGGCAAAAATTATTAACATGAATATTATTATATCAGAGTAGTCACAAAACATCATTCTCAAAATTTCATAATTTTCCTCTGACGAATTTTTCATTTTTCCTGACCGAAAATATTCAAGGACCAGAATTTTAATGGTCTTACACATAAGCTTCTATAAACGGATAAAATAACAGATTTTTCCCAATTCCTGATTTTCTCCTTATTCCCAGATTTTCCCAGACTTACGGCCACCGTAAGACAATCGTTCACAGGGTGAACCTGGTTGAAAACGCTTAAAATCACGTTTTTTTAAATGTTTGAAAAATAACATTTCGAAGCAAACTTTTTGAAACCG
>NC_046659.1:83147063-83163892 GCF_010883055.1 Belonocnema kinseyi | reverse complement strand
TCTTGATAAAACTACAAAACAAAACCTAAATTAAAAAGTACGAAAATGCAAGAACTTTGGAAATTAATTTTTAATTTTCACAAAAAATTCGACTATTATTTCGGAAACGAAAAATGCTCAAGATTTTTTTTATCAAAGTTGTAGACTTATCGATAGCATAATTTTATTCAAGAATTAGATATTACTGGATTTTTAATTTCCAAACTAAATTGGAAGTGCTAAAGTGTTCACTCACTACCTCCAAACCGAGACAGCCGGGAGGGGTCCTCACGACTCTTTCTAAATCAACCCTTTTTATTATTTTTGTTTGTTTGTAATGTACACAAACATATCCTGACAGTTTTAAAAAGGTCGCCTAAATTTTTTATTTTTCACCGTATTATAGGCGTCCTGAACAAGGTTATTACTTAAATTTAGCATATCCTGAGAATCCAATTCAACCTGTTGATGATTTTCTCAACCCAGAAGCTCTTTCTTAAAGACTCATTTCGGCTGCTCAAATGTTCTCCAGCGTATTTCATAGATCGATAAAGCAGCCAAGGAGTCGGTAACGATGCTCATTAAATCAAAGTCAAAAGTGCGCGGTACTTGGTTAAAACTTGTAAAACTGCTGAAGTTTCGCTTCAGACAGGTACAACTTAATTTTCCCATCGCAATCGATTCCGGGAAGTTACTAGCCATATATTGAACTCCCTGGCTCTTAAAACTAAGAAAAATTGGTCCTCAAATATTTTACGCCTTCTCCATATAATCGAATTAGTTTAAAAGGCGATAAAATGGAACGTGGCTAAAAATAGTAATAAATCTTCAATTGAAAATCGATGAGATCCTTCAAGTATTTTCACCTACTCCTCCGGAATGGAGGCGCGTCCAACACTGAAAATCCCTCACATTTTTTTCTCTCCCGCCCATTTCGAGTCGTCGAACGATGCTCTGAGATGTGAGAGAAGCGAACTGCCATCGACATAGTCCCTCTAATCGATTATCGAAGTCCGCTAAGTACCGGCTCCTCGATTTCTTGCTGGCAGCAGTGCAGCACTTTTCAGAGCACCGAATGTAGACGTAATGCGAGCTGCTACGTTTCTTCCTCATCTCTTCAATGAAGATCTCTATGGCTAATGGTTTCGGCAAAAGAAGATTACCGAGGCTTCCACCTTTGCAATTCTCGTCAAACTGTTTCCGCAATTATATCAAGTTCACGTGAAGAAAGATACCTATAGCTGAACGAAACCAAATGCTCTTAATATAGGGGATGTAGGGGGCGTTCTCATGAAAATAGGAAAATAATTGGAGATTAACTTCTTGTAAATAAAATTAAGTTGGATAGCATATTACGTTTAGCGTAAATCCAGACACTACAAACGTAACCAGGCAGGGCCGCTTGAATGATTTCTGTTAGGTTTGAAAGAATGACGGAACCTGAAGCAACTAACGTGCTGATACCGCGGCCCTCGAGCTGTTTGTCACACTTGTTCTGAACACATCCTATCTTTTTTGACTCTGCGGGTCCTGTTTCCATGAAACTGCGGACGTTATCATTTCTAGGAATGGCGTATGCTCAGACTTCTTAATTCCAAGTTCCAGTGTACTTAATTTTCCACAAAATGGTTCAATTTTTAACCAAATAAAGACGTTTGTAAGAAACAATTATTTTTTAACAAAACGGTTGCACTAACAACTAAATAGTTGAACTTTTAACCAGATATTTTCATATTCCGCCAAAAAGAAGAATTTCTTGAAAGACAGAATTTCAGCGAAAAAGTTTATTTTAAACCAATAAAGATGAATTTCTGACCTAAAAGTACAAATTTTTAATAAAGGATTTTAATTTTCGGCAAAAAAAAACAATTAAAGCAATTTTCAACTATTCCAACAATTTTCTATAAAAATTGTTAAACTTTTATCCAAAAATATAAAATTGCATTAAAGAAGATTAGTTTCCTGCAAAAACGATGAAATTTTAACTACACACAAGAATTTGTAACCAAATATTTGCATTTTGCGTACAAAAAAATAAAATAGTCACTAAGAGAGATGAGTTCTCGAAAAGAACTTATGTACAAAATAACTTAATTTTCACCTAAAAACAGGAATTTTCAATAAAAGAGACCATTTTTTCCTAAACGGGTAAATTTTTAAAATGACACTTTTAACTTTTAACCAACTATTTTAATGTTATTTCGAATTTTTGAATTTTTAAGCTTAAAAGATTTTCTAATATAAGATATTATATTCCAATCTAAAAAGGTGAATTTTTATCAAAGTAGTTCAACTATTAATAAAATACTTGCATTAAAATAAAATCATTCAAAGCAAAGTTGAACTTTTAACCCGATCGTTTGAATTATTAACAAATAAATTAATTTTCCACTAAGGAAAATTAAATTTCAACCAAGAAATATTAGATTTCTACTGTAAAAGTTCAATTTTTAAGAAAAAAAAACAGTACAATTTTTAATAAACAAAAAAAGCTTTAACACAATTCTCAAACCAAAAAGTTATATTTTGAACATTAAAGTTCATTTTTAAGTAAGATAGATGATTTTCCTATCATTAAACATCAATTCTAAAATGCAAAACAGTACAAATTTTCATTAAAAAGGTCTTTTAAATGCAATCGTTGAATTTTCAACAAAATAATAAAATTGTTGACTGATTTGGCCAAAAAGACGAATTTTGAAGAGAACAAGAAAACAAGAAAAAATTATCTTCGATCTAAAGAGACGAATTTTTAATAAAACTATTAAATGTAAATTGAATGTGAATGTGAATTGAATTTGCTTCAAAATTTTGAATTGGCTGTCAATTAAAAATTTATAAATAGTTAAATTTTCCATAAAATTGGTAAAGACTCAAAAAGTTCAATTTCAAATATAGAAAAAAAAGCTGCAACAAAGTCATATTTGCAACAAAAGAAAAAACGGAATATCTGCAAAAATCATTAATCCTCAATTAAAAAAATCATGTTCAACAAAATAGTTCAACTTTCAAGTCAAAAAAACAATTTTTTTTGCAAAACATTTTAATTTCTAATTCGAAAATATGAATTTTCAACATAAAAGGTCATTTTGAACCCAATAGTTGCATTTTTAGCCAGACAGGAGAAAATCACAAAAAATAATATTAGATCTTAAAAAATAAAGACGAATTTTGAATTGAATAAGCAATTAAATTTTCTCTTATGAAAATTGCGTCAGTAATAGAATTAAGCTGCTAGTAAAATAATTTGAAAAATGTACTTATCACGATTGTCTGAAGTATAACACCAATGGTTTCTCAATTTACCGAAAGAACATTTTCATAAATTTAATAAAACGGAATATTCATGATATAAAGTGTGAAACTGTTTCAAGTACAAATTTAATTTTTTATTTTTGTTAAATTTTCTCAATAAGTGACGTAATCTTCTGATATTGATAGACAGCTTATAGTATTTTTGTCATGTAATAATTGTTGTAGAAATAATTTATAGCATTGCACAGCATATCATTTACCAATATCAATGTCAGGGCGTTATTTAATAAAGGTGATAGAAGTACCTGCTTCTTGGCAATTAATGAGGTAAAATTTTTAAAAAATTTTGAAATTTGTTGATAAAATTATAACTTTAATATCCCAATTAAGTGTTTGATTTTTTCTTCTTTTGTAACACTATTAAATCAATCATATAAAAATGTTCTTTTTTATATTTTTGCCATAAATCCTTAAAAATTTACAAGAAGAATTTACTTTGAGAAATTAATTATAGCTCCAACAAAAAGGGAAATAGGTGATTTTGATCCCTAAAGATATTTTTTATAATAGTTTTAGGTAATTACAACTCAAGTGATGAGCAGAAAATTAGTATTAACAGAAAAGTTTCGATCTACATCCATGACTACTAATCAATCCTTTGACCGAGCTGATGAGCACTTCCGATGAGTCGCAAAGGCCTCCCGAAAGTTTTCGCCACCTTTGATAAACTAGTGTAATTCTATGGAATAAAAGCCTTACCAGAAGCACAGACAGTCTAGTTTACTTGTGGCTAAAAGGTATTTCCTATGAAGGAGGACTTGTAACTAATAGACATGATGAGTTTTAATTTCCCAAAGGGAAATACTGGGTCAGAGGAAGGTTTGGTCATCGGATTTACAAATAGTTTTACAGTTAAGAAATAATTTCATTCACCACTGAATCACATTTTACCTAACCATTAATATTTGAAGACCAAAGTTGTAATTTTGTGACGCTTTTAATCCAGAATATTTTAGAAATAGAATGAAACAATTATAGGTTCAAATTCATGAGCTCTAACTTACTCCTAGGGATTTCACAGACCAATTTACTTGAAAACATTAAGGAAAGATGTCACTGAGCACCTACAAAAATATGTTTCATAGCCTATTAAGACGTTAATTAAGTATTTTAATCCTTCCTCTTCCATAAAGTTCGCTCCCCTATTCTTGTAGATTCCACTAATTCCCTTCTTTACACTTCAACCTTTCTCATCCCTTACAAAATTCTTTCTCCTGCTCGCCCTTTCACGCTTTTCAGCAAACACTTGCCTTTCCCTACTTCGCTTCACCAACCAACATTTCGCTTCTACCACATATTTTGATTTCTAACCAGTGCCAATACTTCCCCTCAATTACACCCACTTCTCCTGCACCCCTCTCTTATTTCCCCTATTTTCCTCCAATCAATACCCCTCATTTCTACTAGTTCCCCTCTCCTCCCTACCAACACTTGACCTTAACCAATTTCCCTTAATTTTCCCTATCTCCCCTCCCCTTACTTTCCCTACTTCTCATCAACCACCTTTCCTCGCTTTTTCCTACTTCCCTTCAAGAGCCAACACTTCGCTCCCACTACTCCTACTTGACTTCTTACATTACCCCTCACTTCCCCTAACACCAGTCTTATTATTTCCCTTCACTTCTACGACTCCCTTCACTTTCACTACTTGACCATCTCCAATTTCCCCTAATTTTTAATACCTCTCTACCCTTAGTATGCCTACTCTCCATATCTTCATTTTCCCTGAAATTTTCTACTTTCCCTCCCTTCATTTCATCTTACTTTACTTACATGCTTTCCCTCCCCACACCATCCCTCATTTTCCATACTTTCTCTCCGCTATTCCTACTCATATCTCCTACCTTGCCTTTCTTCATAGCCCCTTCACTCATTTTCCTATACTTCCCCAACTTGGAAAAAAGTACGACGGACAGAGATGACACTCGACCGAAACTTTAATTTTTTCTGTCTAGCGCCACGAAACCGTAAAAAGCGCATAAATGTACTATTTTGACCTAAAAAAGTCGCGAACCTAACAGGGACTAATTTATAATGCAAAAAGTGACTAATGTGCAATAAGAATGTGACTTATGTTCTTTGTATTGAAATGAATTCAAATCAATTCCTCAATATTTATAAAAATTATAGGTCCATTTCAACAAATTCAAGCGAGATTTGAAAATATTCAATTTTTTTAAATTAAAAAATGCCTATTGATTTAAGTAAAACTAGAGTGAATTTATAGAAATTTAAAGGAAATGTCACGTCCCGTGACGTATATATATATTTTAATATATTTATTTATATATTTATATATTTATATATTTTCATGATTATAATAAAAAAGTCTTAATAAATATAGAGCAAATATTGTGTCCACAAGTTATAAGCTGACGAGAATAGATATAGTCAGAACATTGTAAGAAGTAGCATATTGAAAATGGATATACTCAGTATGTTGGAGACTGGAGAACGCAGATATAGATATACTGAACACGTTGTAAGCCGTATAGTATATCTATATATATTCGTGACGTATGCGTATACACCGACGTCCCAGCATGCAGAGACGTGCATTAGGCCCTATAAAAACCGAAAGTACCAGCATGGGCCAGTTATTGGTTCTTCTCTATTTCTACGATTTTCTCGAACTCAAGCCGCCCAGTCCAGTGTCTCAAATCGGAATTCGTCGTGTATTGGTGTGTTTGCCCTTGTGAAAGTGTTATGCACTGGGAAACCCGAGTTTGGGATTTATCCCTTTGGATTACTCCTACACCCAACGTTAACAACAACCAAGAATCAACCCATTTTTCGAACATCCAGTCTAATTTACACCCCCTCACTCTCTACCACTACCCATCGGTCATATTAGAAGTTCTAGCAACCTGGACGTTTAGTAATTGTCAATTGTAATAAATCACTGGTAAGCAATGTTTATAGTCAGTTATAAAATTCCTTTTATTTAAACTCCTTGACCTACAATAAATTTGATCCTTTTGTTTTAAGGTACTGGCCAAGGACTAAACTCGTCTTCCGCCATCTTCGTGCTTTGTATACATTATATTTTACAATTGTTTATAATAAACTACTTTCACAGATTATTATTGGCTACTCTTTCCTCTTCCCTGTGCGAGATCTTCAATCTCAACTAAAACGAGGAATATAATTAAACAGGGAGTATTTTACGGACTTAATGACGTAACAGAAATAAGAAGAATTTAATAATAATCAACGAACTTCAAGGTGATTAAAATTTTTTCGAGAACATGACAAATTTAATTACATTTAGTAAGTTTGAAATGCGCTTAGAAAAAATCAAGGAACTTAAAAGAATATGATGAAATCCCTTGGATTTTAAATTGAGTTTAAAATACTTCGAGATCATTTGAAGAAGATCTTCTAAAAATGTAAAAAAAAGCAATAGAATTTAGTGAATTCAGAAAAATTCAGAGTAAATTCCAAATGAATTCAAATAAATTCAAATAAATATTTAAATATTTCTTTATATCTTTGAAACTCTTAAAAATCTCTTACTTCTTGTAAATACATCTTTTTACTTCCATTAGCATATTTTTAAAAACTTAGAAAATTCTATAAAACCTGATAGTGTTTCTTTAAATCCTGGAGAATTTATAAAAAGACATTGTGGTCTTTTAAAATTACGTATAATTTTTTACATACTTAAAAATCTAAAAAAGTCGGGTAAAATTCTTAAAAATATCTAAAAATCTTACTTTAATTAGTAATTAATTAAATTCTTGCGAATTCTCAGACTCACATCAAATTTTTTTCAATCATTGGAAAGTACTTTGAATTTTTTGAATCTTTGAAATATGGCTTGAAATCTTTGAAAATAACTTAAAATATTTCAAATGTCTTGAAATTCCATAAAATTTTCGAAATAAATAAAACATTTTCTAAAATATTTTAAACACTTTAAATTATTTTGACATCCCTTGGAACTTTTTAAAGCTTTTGAAAATGTCTTGGAATCTTTTAGTGTAACCTGAACTTTTTGAAAACCTTTAAAATCCTTTAAGATAAATTTAAATTATTCAAATGTATTAAAAAATACTTGGCAACTTATTATGTAACGTAAAGTATTTATAATCCTTGCAATGTCTTTTGAAATCCAATGAAACTTTTCAAGCTCTTTAAAATAACTTGCAACCTTTTAAAATTTCCTACAATATTCAACGACTTTGAAAACTTTTGAGAAGCTTTGAAATTGAACGTCCGGATCGAATTACTCGCAGAGCGCGCGAAGACACGTAAAAGTATTGTCCAAACGTCTCGTTGGAGGGAAGTTTTTAAAGTAACAAAATTAATTTTTTTAAAAATAAGCTTGTAGAGAATGATGAGACAACATTCTGATCTATTTGATATTTGTTATCGGATAAGTACTTTTAATAATAAGCACGAAAATCTGAAAAAATGTATTAGACAAATTCGAATACTTGTCACGAAGTAAATTGTCGTAAGTTTATTATCGTTTATTATCCATGCTTTAAATTGAAGAAACATCTAAAAATGCCTATTGTTTGATAATATTGAATTGCAAATTAAGACAGTAAAGTGGATATTTTCACTAATTTTTAATTAATCGATCTGAAAATTTTCAAAAATATTTCTTCAATAGTGAGGAAAAATGTCTCACTGTCGGCGAAACTGAAAAAACGAGGTTACCGATCTATCACAATTTGGAATTAAATATTATTAAATAATAGGCGAATTTTAGAATTTTTTTCACTTTTCAGGCATTGCTAGGATAAATTTTGTGCATACATCAAAGTTTCAAACAGTTTTAATAATATTTGCTTAGCTTACGACGATTTATTTCTTAAAAAGTAATTGAATTTGTAGGATAAATTTGCGCAGTTTTTTATGCGTATTATTAAAAATACTTGTGTGATAAAAGGAAAATAGAAAAGGGTTTTATTTTCTTATTTTCCACAAGATTATATTTGAACAAAAAAAAATGATTTTGTGACTTTAAAAATATTCATTCAACGATTCGTTACCCGTTTTCACACGCTCGGCGAGTTTATCGATCCGGGCGCGCTCTTTTTCAATCGATTTGAAATGATTTCGAAATTTTTAAGCTACCAAAACATATTTTTAATCCTTTCCTGGTTTTCAAATATCTCGAAACATTTTAAAGCCCTTGCAAATGCCTTAGAAACTTTTAAAAGCCATACAATATTTCAATTTCTTTAAAATCCCATTAAATTATTTAATTTAATTTTGAACTCCTTGTTATTTCTTAAACATCCTAATAAAATTGGAAAACTTAAAATAATGTATCATCCTTTCAAAATTATTTGAGATTCTTTTGATATTATTAAAATAAATTTAAAATTTCTAGGAATATTAACAAATTTCCTAAAACTTTTCAAAATCTTTAAAAACTCCTTGAACTTTTTATGACTACCCTGAAATATTTAAATCTTTGAAATTCCTTTCAATCCCTTTAAATGATCAAAATTAAATGAAGAGTTCTTGAAATATTTTTAAATCTACAAAAAATCTTTGAAATTATTTTAAAATTTTTAAAATACCTTGAAATATTTTTTAACCTTTCTAGCCCTACGAAATCTCTGAATTCTTATCAATAAATTTTTTGAATATTTATTTTCAAATCTTGAGTTCTGAAGACCTTAAAACTATAAAAACACCTCCAAATAAAACAAACGATATTTTTTCCTCCGAAAAGATCCTAAGTGTCGTTGATTTAAAAATCCGTGGGGTCACAGTGACCCCAAGAGACCTTTATAAGCGTTGAAATCGTTGAAATGTCCTTAAACCTTACGTATCATCTACAACATAATTCCATGTATCTTCGGCAATTCTAGGAAAATTTTCGAAAGCCCATTAAATTTAGTTTAAATCCCTTAAAATCATTCAAATCCATCGAAATTTATTTAATTTAAAATATACTTAAATATTTGAAATCCTTTGAAATATTTTGAAACTTCTTAAAGCTCTTATACATTATTTGGTTTTGAAGAAATTCCATAGAATTTCAAAAAATAGCTAAAATTCTTTAAAATCCTCTGGATTCTTTCTAAGTAATTGAAATCTAATAAAACATGAAATTTTCAAATTTGACCTGACTGATCATCGAGTCCAGGATAATGCAAATTTGTTGTTAGTTTTGCATAATCTTTAATAAAGATCGGTAGAAATTGTGACTAAAATAAGAAAAAGGTTACAGAATCATTAAAAATTATTCAAGGAACGACAATTTTCTCATTTGTATTGCTCATATATTAAAATATTTTTTCTGCTCATTTTGCAAGATGTTAATTTTCTCATCCAGAACATTTTTCTCTTTTGGAGTACCTAACTGCCTTCCATATACAGGAATGGCAAGATTATATGCCAAAGGATATTTGATATTTCGGCATATTTGGCCGGAGGTAATTATAATTTTGTTTTGAATTAACTTGGAATTATTTGAAATTTACTAAGAATTCTTCAAATTTTTTAGAATTCCACTGACAAATAAATTGCGTGGACAATCCAATGTGCCGGGTGAAATAATTAAACTAAAAGATATTCAATCAAATAACTGCTTAGCGTAAAAGATTTAAAAATTATGTAAACTTTTTTCGTGAAAACATTTTTTATTCCTTAATTCTTAATCAAAACCTGTGTGTAATTATATATTCGATTGTTCGTTGCACTTAGATCACAGTGAATTAAAAGCGCTCAACTTCGCCACCTGAGCAGTTTGTTTGTTTAAAGTTTAAATGTTTAAAGTTTTTAAATTTTAACTTTTAAATTTCAGTTGCTTTTGTCAAAAGTGAAAGAAAATTTTTATTAATTCTTACCAGGAAATTTTTTATTATTTGAAATATCACATTCTTTAAATCAAAAAGACCTCAAATTTAAAATTTATTTTTATCCAAGGCTTCCGGGTTTAAAATGGTACGACCAATGAATAAAAATTGGATAAGAAAAAATACCCTCCTAAACAGAAAATATCAAAATTTGACTCATTTTCAAAAAAATAAATTATTTATAATATACTTTCCTTAAACCTGAATAATTTCAAATTAAATTGTATTAAAATAGGGCTATTTCAAATCATAGTTTATTAATTAAGGTTAATGTGCCATTAATCGTGAAACTTGGTTATAATTTGAATATATTGTTAAGAAATATATTTTTTAAAGCAACATTTAATGATAAAAACCTTCAATTTTTGGTATTCAAAATAGCAAGTAGAAATTACACTCATTCAAACTCTATAAAAAGCAAGGAAATTGGCATCACGATTTCTGGGAGGATTACATTATTCTAAATAAAATTTTAAAAATCGAGCGATTGTCGATTGACGTCTTCGAAAGCCTGCATTAGATTATAAATCAAAGTGTTTAAAATATAACTAAACTATAATTAGAATATCTAATAACTTTCGAATTTATATATGGATTTATATTATTAAATGTTAAGGCACTTCAACAAAAAAACGGGTATTATAATAATAAAATTTAAATTCCAAAAATATCCGCTTTAAAATATGCTTGAAAATTATACTTAATTACTAATTATACCAAAATTAGCCTCTTTGTTTATGAATCTTATTTTTCATTCTTAACACATAGACCTTCTTACCACTGTTTTCCTGTTTTTATGTAATAACAATAAAAAAGGAAATTAAAATTAAACCTGGAGAATATACTCTCCGGAAGTTGCTGGGACCAATTTTCTGAAAAAAATTTTTACTTCGACTGTTGTGAAATGTACTATTGCGGTGCAGGTGCGATTCGAGTGGTAAATCGCATTTGATCAGGTTGAGGGTAACTTCAAAGCATTTAGATGCCCCTAGGCTGTCATTACCTCTGGGAATCCATTCATTCCGAGTGTTCGATCAGTGAGCGTCTCCGCAATCATTTTCAATTTATTCAGGAAAGAAGCGGAAACCTAGAGCGAAGTGATGAGCCCCTCCTCAATGCGTCGGTCCTCTCTAAATTAAATCCACCATATCAGACACGTTTTATTTAATCAGAGTTTTCCTCCGAAATCCTGGGGCAGCCAACTGCTTTCACCTTAAACGATTTTCAAAGCGATACGTACCGACTGCCTCTTAACCGGACGGAAATATCTATTAAATTACGCGCAGACGATGATTTCACGCGAATTTGCCTCTAAATTGAAAATAGGGAATAAATCTTCTAATGCGAAATTTATTTACCTATACTATTTTATAACTGATATGTATGGATGTACATGTATTTTCTTGGACTTTAGCCCAGGGAGAGGAAAACTGCAGAAAAACTTTCCCGAAATCTAGTTACCGACAGTCAAGTCTAGCTGCTTTTAAAACAAAGTTTGAAATTTTATGAAATTAGAGTGGAAGTTTGTGGAAAAAAAACATTTTCAATCCTTTTAAAATTATCTAATCTCAAAAAAATCATCTTATACGATAAAAAAAATCCAATAAGTGAAAAGTTATCAAAAAAATAAGTATAAAAATATGAATCGAAATTGTAACGCAGTCACATAAAAACCATTGTAGTTTCTTCAATAAGGGCCAATCTTTAAAGGTTATTAGATTATTCATACACCTAAAGAAATGTTTAATTATAAATAGAAAAATACAAATAGTAATTAGGAAAGTGAATAACAGAAAAACCATAAATATCCAGTAGTTCAACCTGCCACCATTGAAAATCGGCGACTGGGGACCTTAAGACATTTCCGAATATAATGACATATTCTGTCCAATAAATTGTCGAATCCTGCGGAGTAATAGAGTTTTGAAAATATCTCTATATTTCTTCTGTAAAACAACAAATTAACTAAATAAAATTCAAGATTCCACTAAAACTCATCAGGATGTCTACTTAAATCCTTCTAGAAAAAAATTCCCTTATAATTCCAGGTTTTTTCCAAGTATTCTCATATTTTTCCAGGTATAATATATATGCTTGGGTTAAAAATTCTACTGTTTTGCAGAAAATTCGTCTATGCAGCTTGAGAATTAGAAATCTTTGTAAAAAATTCTACTATTAGTTTCAAATTTTTTTCTAATCATACTTTTTTTTAAAAATTCAATTTTTTTGTTTGTAGAAAGTCCGTCTTTTTAGCTTGAAAATTAACAATTATGTTAAATTTGTTTACCTCTTGGCTGAAAAACCTTTCTCAGTTTCAAAACTCAACACTTAAATTGAATTCTGCTTTGGGTAAAAATTCAATTAGTTGGTGAAACATAAACTAATCATCATTTTGGCTTGAACTTTTTACAGTTTGGTAGAAAATTAAGCAATTTGGTTGAACATTTAACAAACGCTTGAAAGATTTAAAAAAATGATGTTTTAATCTTGTTGATTAAAAATCAACAATTTAGTTTAAAAATGATGGATTTGGTTTGAAATCTATATTTTGCTTTAAAAATATTTTTTTTCCTACAAATTTTATCTTTTTTTGGTTTAAACTAAAATCTTACTTTAGAAAACAAATTTTTTTGGTTCGAAATCCGATTATATTATTATAAATTAGTATTTTTTGTTTAAAAATTAATCTTTTCTCGGATAAAAGTAATCTTTTTTGGTTCAAACTGAAATTTTTTTTTAAAAACGTAAACTGTTTTAGTTAAACATTATAGTAGAAAATTCAATAACGTAGTTTACAATTTATGTATTCTTATTGAAATTCGTCTTTTTATTTAAACACTCATTTCTCTTCGTGGATATAATAATGTAATAGAATTTTTTTTTTTTTTGAATGTTAAAGTTTTTTGCAGGTTCGTTAAAACATAATTGATAGCCTCAGTTAATGATATCTCGGTAATATTGTCCTTGCTCGCCAAAACAGCGATTTTTTTCTTTTCGTATGAATTCAGGTTGAGAAAATGATCGAAAAAAAGTGGTATACCGATCATGGGAATGCCATAATAGATCGATTCTAACGCTCTTATAAGTCCACCGTGGATCACAAAAGTCTTAACATTCTTGTGCTCTAAAATGTAAACATTTAATGTTTTCCATGGGAGCATAAAGAATTATATAACCAATATTTTTCCGAAAATGGGCGTTTTGCGTAAAAAATTGTTTAAAAATCAAGCACGTGCTGTTTTCAAAGACTTTTTTTAAAATATCACTTTTAATATATTAATAAAAAGATCGATATTTCAAAACAAAATAATTCTCTTTGTTCTTTGAAAAAAAAGTTCCTCAAATAAAACTATTTGCAACTTTTTTGAGAACGATAGTAACAATAAAATCTTTACTTAAAATCTTAAATCTCCATTTCCCACTAAGCTGAACTTTTTGCCTAGCGATCAAAAAAGTTATTTCTTAAGATTATTATCGTTTATTTAAAAAAAAAATTATATTTTTTGTTTTTATAGAACTTTGAAAGAAAACTCGTATGTCAACGTAAGATACCGTTATATTATATCTTTATTTTCCCGGAACATAATTATCTTTTTGGATGCAAACTTATTTATTTTTATTCAACATCCCCATACCTGGGTAGCAAGTTTATAATTTTCCTTAAAATTGAAAATAGACACATTTTTTTCTGTTTCTACGGGAAAAAATAAAAATGAGGAAAGAAAAATGAAAAGGCAAACAACCAAATCTTTTGCTTCTATAATAAGAAGATTTTTAAAAGCCATAAAACTTGAACCACCAAACTATTTACTGACTTAGTCGGAATTGGTTACTTTTTGTAATCAACCTGATTTTCTCTCAATTTAGCAACTCAATATATCGGTAGCAATATATTTTTTTGTACCAAATAAAAATTGCAGTTTTTATCGTGATTCGCAACCAAACCTTTTGCAATTTTCGGTTCTTGTGACTTTGGAATTCTAAAGTTAAAAATTATATTTCTTGGAACTCGGGAGTAAACTTTTTTTTCATCTTTAAAATGTGATTCCGATTTTACAGGATGTTATTTCGCTCTCTTTAAAAATTCAGATTTTGTATTTATCTAGTTATGTACTGCAACCCTTCATTTAATCTTACTTAGAATTGCAGTTTGTGGCAACCCTGGGTGTACTTTAACATTGTTTGAAAGACCAGGCAGCAATTCTTATTTATTTAAAATTTTCATCAAAAATTGAATTGGTTCTATTTCTAAATGTAACATAAAAAGCTTGCAGAGTCTCTTTCAGAGAGGATTCAATTTTGACCACTACTATCAATTTTGGCAACTTTTTGAACTGCGCTTGCATCGCGCCGGCAACCGGATTGGTCCATATAAAAATTCATTTGATATCTCTTATATCTAAAAGTCCATGTGTTTTATAAACGTACCCAAAAATTCATTTTCCTGGGCAGATTGGCAAAGAATGATGGAACAAAGCTAAACTAGTAGGAATTCCTAAGGATTCGTTCGTCCAGTCGTACAACGATGTTATTGTCACACCTATCATGGGTACATTCAAGTGTCGATCGAAGGCCAAGTAACAATGAAAGACAACAAGCTAATAGAAAAAGATAATAAAATTAATTTTTTGAAATAAAAACAAAAGTAAATACCAGTTGATATATTTCATCCTAAAAATTGGATCAAAGTGAAATATAATACTTTTATACAGATTTCAGATTTTTTATTTTATCAGCAAATTGTGCATCAGAATGATTTTAATCTCAGAATCAATTGATAGCCTTTTGACAGTCTACGCTTTAGAAAATAATTATAAATTAAATCAAACAATTTCCAGACCCACATAAATGCCCTATTCAGGAAAATTGTCATTTTTCGCCAACCTTATATTCTAAATTTTCTAAAACATTCCTTGCTGGTACTGGGAAGTTCTCATTAGTTCAGAGTTAATTTTTTTAAACTTGAAATTATAACTATTGCTGTTGAAGATTCTTTATTTTACTTAAAACTGTATCTCTTTAGTAGAAGATTTAGCTATTTTATCAAAAATTCATTCTTCTTTGTGAAACAAAAATTTCTTAACGGAAATTTTTATAATTATATTTCTAGTTCAAATTCATCATTCTTAGTTAAAAATTCTACGGTTTGGATTAGAATCTATGTTTTTTAAATGAAAATTCCGTTAAATGAAACTATTTTTGATTTCAAATGAAAATGTATTTATGGTTAAAAAATACATTGTACATTAAGAACTTATATTACATTCTCATCAGAGAAGGTATTAGATTTGTGTAAAATTTAATCCCCCAGTTTTTGTCAAATATCCACGTTTTAAGACCCTCTGAAATCGGAAAACAGATTTTTACGAATGTGTCTGTCTGTCTGTGAACAAGCTAACTTTCGAAAAAATTAATCTATTAGATTGGCCTTTGGCATACTCGTTTAATGTCCTAAACTAAAGGTCAAGTTTGTAGCCAGCCATTTTGGATGAAAATTCAAAAAGTGGGCATATTTTGAATATTTTTTAGACCACTTTTTTGAAAATCCTAAAAGTCTCTGTAGAGTTATTAATATTATTCAAAAAGTTGAACAATTTATCCCAATGACTTTTTCTAAAAAATTGAAAATTATCAGAGTTAGAGCATTTTCAAAATCCAAAAAAACAAATTATAATGAACATTTTAAGCCAAACAACTCATGATACGAAAAAAAGTCAGTTAAAAAAAAGGTTGCTTTCCGAAATCCCTACAAGATCATGATAACAATTTTTTTTAATTTGGTCAAAAAGTTGAAAATTCCAAATTTGATCGTACCAAAAATTTTTGAAACCACATTTTTTCGAGATTTAAAAATTCTATGTACGGTTGTTTATAGTACTCAAAAACTCAAACAATTTATCCCTATGACTTTTTTTTATAAATAGAAAATCATCAGAGTTAGGGCATTTTCAAAATCCGAAAAAAGCTAAAATGAAAATTTTCAGCCAAACAACACATGATATGAAAAAAGTCAGAAGAAGAAAAACTTTACTTTTTGAAGACCCTACAGGATTATGATAACAACTTTATTAATTTGGTCGAAAAGTTGAACATTTCAAATTTGATCCTACCAAAAAAAAATAAAAAATTCACAAATTCCATTTTTTGGTTAAACTATGCAAGATACGAAAAGAATAAAAAAGCTTAAATTACACGCACTGGAAAAAACTACAAATTCATAATGACTCACTTTTCGACACAAGTTACGAAAAAAATGAGACAAAACTTGTTCATCAAAAAAGAACTATAATTTTTGATAGGACACGTAGTTTTTGCTTCAGTCGTAATAAATAACATTTAAAATAGAAATGTTAAATTTTTTTGAAAAAACGACACGTAGATTTTTTTTCGTAAATAACAAGAATAAAAAATAAAAAAATTAAATTTTTGGAAAAAGCACAGTCAACACGGCTGCTATATAGGACTCTATATAGGTTCCTGTATTAGACCCTATGCATATGCGCAGTAGTTGTTATTAATTCGTAAAAAACAACGTTAAAAATAAAAAAAATTATAAAAGCAAGGAAATAAGAATTAGTATGATTCAATTTTTATGCATATTATGAATTGTAATGATACGAGGGTGGATTGATAAGTTTCCGGCCTGACCAAGAGATGGCGCCACTAGGCCTACCTTGAGGTGGCGTTCTATAGTACCATCCTTAGATAGCT
>NC_046659.1:83135869-83146963 GCF_010883055.1 Belonocnema kinseyi | reverse complement strand
ATCAGCCTTGGGGGAGATTATGTTGAGAAATAAAAAAAAAAAATTCTTAAAAACGTTGTTTTTCTTGGTCAGGCCGGAAACTTATCAATCCACCCTCGTATACATTTATTGAAATGATAAATGTTTCAGAGCAGCTTAGAATACAATTTAAAGCAAAATAAAAAATAAAAACAAAAATAATCATGATAAATACATTTTGCTTTTTATTTTGCAATTTTTAAATTAATAAACCCAGGAAGAGTTGCATAAAAATGTATTATAATTGATATAAAAGTGTTGTGTATACTGTAGAAAAGTTGACATGTTGGCCAAATCGAGTGCGAAGCACGAGATACGTGATGAGAATGTGCTCATTAAAACCAAAAGAGCTTTAACAAAAAGAGTTCAAAATCACAAAATTACAGTTGTCGGTCCGTTCACCTTTGATTTTAAAAGTTCTGTGCCCGAATGCGGAAGAAATGCAAAGACCAATTGCGGAGTGCAATTGCCATCAGTCGCGTGCCGTAGGTGCGCTCAAACTCTCTTTTAACGAAAGAGAATTCACAATTACAAAATTACAGTGGTGGATGTTTTGAGTCTTAATTTTAAAATGTTTACGCAAGAATGTGCGAAAAAATAAAGAACGAGCGCGTATCGCGAGGTGAATACATAATCGAGCGCGAAGCGCGAGAACCAACAGTTGCGCGCCCTAGGCGCGCTCAAACCTACAAGCCGCGCGCTATCAGAATGTGTAAATTATGTGTAAATTATGTGATTTTTTTTCAGTTTATAATGCTAGGTATCGTTGGCTTCGTAACGTACATAATATTTTTGACGATATATAATAGACATATCGATTATTCTTATATTTTTATCAAGCCACGCATATCTTGTAAAAAACTAAATTTGTGATTTGCTTGAAAGTTTTAGAGATAGATAAGCAGATAAATAATCAGAGAAAAAATTTAAAATCTGTGATTAGGTTATAAAAGTAAACAAAAGGAGATTCCGAATCGGTTCAAAAGATTAAAAACCAGGATTAAAAATCCAAATACGAATGAAATGCAACGACCTAAAAGGAAAAGATGATGAAATTCATTTCGTGTCAAAGCGGCTATTTTCGCGCCGGCCCGAGATAGCATGGAGGCGATAGAGGTGGCCACACCTGACTTATTTTTTCAGAAGTGGAACGCTTTATATTTCTGTTAACTATTCACTATTGGCCTATAATGATTTTCCTGTATAGAATTTCTTACAATTTTATCGCGATTATAGAACAATCACTATAAAAAATCATTATAAGAAACTCAATATAAAAATAAATGCTACTCAAATTTTTCAAGAAGTGATGCGACAAATAGAGAAACTACAAACGAATGATCTTTTTATTTATTTAAAGTAGGATTTGACATTATTATAAAAAACATAAAGGAACTTAACAAATTTGAGAGGACTTTTAGAAAATAAATTAATAATAATTTCAAGGAATGTCTAGCGATTTCAAAGATTTCGAAGGATTTTAAGGTATTTCAGAGAATTTCGCAGGATTTAAGAATTTTAATAAATCTCGAAATATTACAAAAATTTCAAACGATTTTCAAGATTTTTTTTTGTTTTGGTAGATTTAGAAATATTTTAATGGATTTGAAAGGATTTAAGAGACTTTAAGAAATTCCGAAAGAACTTAGGCAAAGAAGATCAATTTCATTTACACGGATTTCAATGTATTTTAAAATTCTGAGTGAAACAAACTAACATACAAAATTTAAAAAGATTTGAAAAATTTTCAGCTTTTTCAAGAAATTCCAAACATTCGAAAGAAATTTAAAAAATGGCAAGACTAGCAAGGAATTTTGTAAGATTTCTAAAGATTTCAATCTATTTGAAATATTTTTATCAGATTTAAGGATTTTTACACGAACTATCATTATTTCGAAGAGTTTACCGGATTTCAAAATGTTTTAAAATTTTAAGATTTTTTAACAGATTTCAATAAATTTCAAGAGATTTTGAAAATTATAGTGCATGTCACTAGACCTAAGGATTTTATTTAATCTCCAAAATTTTTTAAGATTTCTACTTAATGTAACGTATTATTAATATAAAAGATGTCGATGGATTTTAAGAGAGTTGAAGGAATTTCGCGGGAATTTTTTGAAATAAAATACGTTTTATAGGTAGGGATTTTTAAAAAAATGTTAAGTAATGTCAAATATGAACTTAAGATTTTTTTAAATTCCAAAGGATTTCACAAGATGTAAGGGATATCATATCATTTAAAATTATTTAAGGTAATTTATGGAATTTCAAAAGATATTAAGATTTCAAAAACTTCCAGAAAATTAAACGTTTTGTTTTAAAAATTAGTAATTTTTTTTAAGATTTCAAATTACTTCTACTTAATTAAAGAGATTTCTTTGATTTGAAAATATTTCAAGGGATACAAAATAATTAAAGAACTTTCAAACATTTTCAAGGGATGCCTAAGACTTTTGTAAGGCTTTCAAAATTTTTTAAGAATTAAGAAAATTTGCAAAAGAATTAGGGGATTTGATAGGAGCCCTGCATATTTAAAGGGATTCTTAAAGAACTTTGGGGAATAACTTTAATTTATTTTTAAAGGATTTAAAACTATTTTTACACATTTCTAACAATTTGAAAGATTTTTAAGGAATTCAAAACGAGTTAAAAATTGTCATGGAAAGTCTACGGATTTTAGTATATTTCAAAAATGCTCAAAGATTATTAAATATTTTCCATACCAAATATTATGAGTGATAATATAATTACAGCCATTAGTAACAATACATTATGTATCATCAAGAATATAAGTTAATACCTCAATTAGACAGAGCGTACCCATTTATTATTTTTAAATCTCAAGCCTCATACAGCTATTTTTTTAAAATAATATATTTAAGGTTAAAAGAACATTTTTTTCAAAAGTTAAACAAGCTTTGTTATTACTTATGCCATGATGCTTAAGCAATTGACAACCCGAGTTTCCAAGCACATATCTCGTTTTTCCAAAAGGACTTTCTGCAACTCTCTGTACTGTGGAATAAGTTAAATTATTTGTGTAATTCGTACTTGATCCTTGTAAACTGCAATCGTTGTAATTAGAGAATGGTTTTTTTAAAAGATGGTGACTAACAACATCCACTTGGTGCCCTCCTTGTGCAAAATCTTTATCATCTTCCGATTTATAATAAAATGACTCCTAGCATTTTAAGAAAAGAGGCCTAATATTCTGTATCCATTGATGCTTTCACTGTTAAAAATTTTTGTAGCAATTACAATACATATTACCGAACTGAGTGAAAACATAGTCACTATAATTTTTCAAGAATTACTAGTTACAGTATATACGAATTAAAAACGATCTTGATTTTTAACTGTTGTTTTAGGAAAGAGACTGGTAAGTGATCAGAAAATTCTGTAGAATTCAACACAATTAGAAAAAAACAGATTAAATTATAATGCACATCATGCACACTTCACGTTGCATTTTGCACGTCTCATTGTGCTGTTGTCAAATTCACTTTGTATTTCAATGATGGTTTCAAAAACTACTCAGTACATTTTAGAAGAAAAACCATGACACATGAAAATATGAATTAAGATCAAATAAAAAAATTGCGTTCTGATAATATCAAGATCAACTCTACATAATTGAATTTTAGAAATAAAAATAAAAAAACCATTAAAAATGCAATAAAAATATGCATAAAGTTAAAATAATAATTCTTTATTTTAGTTTCTAATATTAAAAAACATTGATAAAGACTTCAAACCATTCAGACTCGGTGCCACTCGGCCTTCTGTAGAATGCGTGATCCTAATGTTAAGTGAATCAACCTAATGTTCCATTTATTATCAGTCACCTCCTATCTTGTTCCATCTCATGAATAAATAAATGCACAATTGTTTTTATTTAAAAATATATAAACAAGGACTTAGAATAGACAGAAAGCAATTGCAAATTTAAATTAACTTTAATTTGTGTGAAAATAGTAATTAAAATACTATCATCATCACAGACGTTCAAAAAAAAATCGCTTTGATTAGATGCAAGATTTCTGTAGATTAAAAGGAATTTAAAAGGATTTACGATACACTTAAGAACTTAAACAAAAGAATCTCTATGATTTCAGAAAATTTCATCAGATTTCATGTAATTTCGCCAGAAATTATGGAATGGAATTCAGAAAATGGAATTCAGAAAATGTATTTATAATAATTAAAGGATTTCGTGGGATTTCACAGACTTTAAAATATTTGAAGGCGTTCCTAAATATTTGAAAATATTTTATAGGACTTAAAATATTTTTTGGTATTTTTAATAAATTTCAATAATTGGAAGTGATTTTAAGGATTTTTTAGAAGCATTTTGAATATTTTAAGGTACTTTCAGAAAAAAATCCGAATAATTTTTAAGACCGCGAAAATTTTTGAGGATTCAAATTTCTTAAAGAATTTGAAACAATGTATGATGTTCTGATAGATCTCTTGAGATTTATTATCAATTTCGATAATTTGGAGGGATTTCCAAGGATGAAAAATATTTCATGATATTTTAAAAGATTCGAAGGAATTTTTTTTTTATTTTGATAATTTGATGCAACTTTAAAGGATTTTAAAGATTCTAGGATATTCTCAAAAATTGCAAGGCATTTTCAAGAGTTTTAGAAAATGTCCAGTGATTTCAAAATATTCCTCAATAGGATAGGCCTGGTATTAATAGCTCCATGTAGTCTGAAAAGGTGTTAGGAATTTCTGTTATTATCTGATGATAATCCAGACACCTTGAAAACATTGGCTTAAAACACCTGCAAAATGATTTGGTGTATTTTTGAAAAAGGATTCTTTTTTCAATATCTCTATTTGCTTAAGGGAAAAATACGCGCCTGGTAATTGGAAGTTCTGTGGTTCGATTCCCAGCGGAGAAGTCATCTTTTTCCAGGCGAAATTTAATTTTTAAATGGTTTAATTCATAGTTCCATCTAGTCAGAAAAGAAGTTAAGAATTTCTGTTATCGCCTGATGATAATACAGATTCCTTGAAAAATTTAATTGAAACACGTGGCAAAGTAATGTATGTATTTTTGATAAGGATTCTTCTTCAGATCTGTCTAGTAGCTTAAGGGAAAGCACCTGACCGGCAGTCTGAAGTTTTGTGGTTTGATTCCCAGCGGAGCGAAAGGAAGATCTTTTTCAGAACAAAAATATCATTTTAAACTAGACCTAGTATTGATTAGAATCATCTACTAAAAACAAAATTTAAATTTTGATCCTGTTTTTCCTGCTATAAGACACCATCGATTGTTACGTTCCGGGGAGCAAGGCATTTGCACAGCGTTTGTAATAACGTTTTCTCTACGAGTATTTCCAAGAGAATTTTAATATAGTACCCAGGCAGCCCGTTGATTTCTTTCATCTTTCATCTTCTCTGTGTCGTTTTCCATTTCGCTTGTGAGAATGAGAATAGAAAAACTCGCCGGCTTCGACTTCCCTTCCGCATCCAGGCCAAGGTGGCTCATTCCAGATGCAGTAATGCAAGGTCTCTTAAAACCGCTTTTCTGATGCCGCGAGATATTAAACCTCAGTTCTCCTCTTCAGTTCACCTCCCGGCATGAATTTCCCCCAATAAGAGTGATGCAGGCTTTCTGTTTTGAAAAGTCGCAAGAAGGACTCACTTTATCTTTCCATAAACCGACTCCACCAAGAGAAGAAATTTAAACTCTCGCCCTCTCTCGTAAAATTACACATATAAACTCTCAGATAAACTCTATCTGTGTACTCTCCAAGCTTAACTTTACATATACACTTACAATGCCTGTATGCAACTTTGTTTTCCATTGCGGTTTTATTTATCTTCATTGTTATTCTTAACGTTTTCCTCTTTGTTGCCCCTTACAGAAAGCGAATTACAACTTGGCTGAAATTAAATTTTTTCACATGCGCGTTTTAGTGAAAATATACCTTTTGAATTATTAAGAATGATAGTACTGTTAACTGGAACAAAACGCTACAGTTATTCCAAACCGTGACTTGAACCTGATGTAGAGAGTGCCTAAGTTGTCTCAGATTTTTAATATTTCCTAATAGAAGTTCTTTTAGCCCCCAAGCAAAAAAAATCCACAGATTTTTGAAAGAAAAAACTTGTTAATAAAAAGATATAATATAGGTTTTAGCGGTTCAAACTGCAATTAAGTGAATCGCTATACATGGAAAATTCCATTTTAAGTTTCGGATTTGTTCCTGAATAGCATAAACGAATACTGTTGCATTCGGAGGCATGAAGCAACCTGATGCAACTTACGCACTGAGAGTTGAACCCTCCTGTCGTTTGTCATGCTTGACTGAACACATCCTCCGTTCCGGCCTCGTGGCTCCTCCATCATGAAATCACCGCGGAATTAATTCTCGGAACGACTTAAATGGAAAATAATTTAATGGAATTCCCAGTACACTTCATATTTTAAACTTATTTTAATGCCTATACCCATTTCTCCCAAGAATATATATTAAATATTAATATTATATTATACATTAATATTCACATTAATATTAATATTATATATTATATTAAATACGAATGACATAAACGACTAATAAAATATTTTTTTATATCAAATAAAACAATTAAATAACAATAATAAGAAAAGAATCACGAATTTGCTGTAACGAATAAACATAATCAATTTTTTTAAATTGTTTATTTATCATTAACCATATGACTACACAAGGGAATTAAAAAACTACTGTATGTGTACTTTATAAACGTTATTCTTTAATGAAAAAAGTTTTTTTTTTAGTTTATTTAAATTGCATTTCAGTTGTAACGATTTTCTCGAAAATCTTTAGATTAAGGCTGTTTGTGAGTATCTTAAAAACATGATAAAAATCTTTATCAGGATGCATTATACTTATATCTAGGTGTGAAAATATAATCATTATAAGCTTTTGATGGTTTTGTAAATTTAACTCAGTCAAATGTTGAATTATTAAATTAACCAAACATATTTTAACCGAAAAATCAGTCATTTTTTCTCACGGGGCAGTCAGTTTACTAGATGAATCAGTAAGTATTGCTAACTGGATGAAAATGTCACTTAAAATAACTGATCTTCAGTCAGTATAAGTGGTTGATTTATCAGCTATAATATACTGTACATTGAAACTTACGGATTGTGTCAATCAAAATAACTGATTTGATTTATGAAAGTTAATGGTTATATAATTCAAAATTACGTAATAAACAACGCAGTTACAGTTTAAATCATTTTAAATTACTGATTCAGTGAGTGGACTTTACTAATTAGATCAATTCGTCTTAATTGGTAGAGAATTAATTTTTTTGGGTAGAATTCAACTGTTTTTTGTTTCAAGACGAAAATATTTTGTACCTGAAACATGAACTGTTAAATTTTTCATGGGGAATTTATCTTTTTTGCTTGAAAATTCAACCATTTGGTTGAAAGTTGAACAACTTTTTAAAAAACGTTATTTATTGGGTCAAAAATCTATAATTTTAATTTAAAATTCGTTTTTCATTTGCTTGAAAATATATTTTTTTTACTGGAAATCGTACTATTCAATTTTTAGTTAAAAATGATATTTTTTGTTGCCTCAAAATATATTTTGTTGAAAATTGGTATTTTTAGTAAAAAATTAATCTTTTCTTATTTGGTAAAAAATTAATTTATTTGGTGGAAAAAATCTTCGTCTTTTTATTGATAAATAATTATTTAAATTGAAGTTTGAACTATTCCAATTTTTGTTAAAAATAAATATTTTTTAGTGACAAATTCTACTATATAGTGGAGAATTAAACTATTTTCTTGAAAGTACATCTATTCTATTTGAAGTTTTAATTGTCTCTGATTTGAACATAAAATCATTTTTGTTTGAAATATCAACTACGGGGCATTTTTTGTTGACAATAGAATCTTTTTGGCTGATAGTTGAAGTACGTGGTTACAAGTTGTAGTGATTTGATAAAAATTAAATTCTGTATGGTTTAGGATTCATCGTTTTAGTTAACAACTATGGTTGAAAATGTATTTACTTCGATGCTTTTTTGGTTAAATATATATTTTTTTTAGCTGGAAATTCAAGTACTTAATGCCGGGTGGAAAATTCATATTTTTTAATTGAAAATGCAAGTATTTGGGTGAAATTTCATGTATTACGTTGAGAATTCATATTTAATTGCAGAAATTTAATTTTGGTCAAAAGATCAACTGTATTTTATATAATATTAAAATCATTTTTGGTTCAAAGATCAAATCATATGGATTAAAAATTTAAACGTGTTTTGGTTGTAACATCAACTATTACATTTTTTAATAACTATTATTCTTTTTTTATTGATAAATTATCTACTTGGTTGATATCATAACTACTAAGTTGTAAATTTGATTTTTGTTGTTGTTAAAGATTCATCATTTTACCTAAAAATTCATCTGTTGGATTGAAAATTGATCTCTTTTAGTTGAAAACTCAACAATCTGACTGAAATTACGTAAGTTTTGTTGAACTTTCGTCGTCATGTTCGATGAATAAATTTTGGTTGAAAATTCTTATTTTTTTGTTTAACTCAAATGTTTTTAATATAACTGAAAAATCTTTTTTGTTCAAATATCAATTTTTTTTAATTACATTTTTTTAATTCAAATACTTGGTGCACTACATTTCTTTCTAAGTATGCATCTTATTTCTTTACTACTTAGTTGAAAGTTGAACTACTTTGTTGAAAGTTCTTTTTTCTGTTCAAGATTCAGCATTTTAATTAAAACTTCGTCCATTTCCATCACTAGAAATTCATCTTTTTTTTTTGCTGAAAATTTATCTTTTTGGTACAAAATTGATCATCCTGAATAAAAATTGACCTTTTTTAATTGTGATTTCTACCACTTGATTACAGGTTGAACTACATTATTAAATATCCATATTTTTTTGTTGGAGATTCAACATTTTAATTTAAAATTATTCTTTTTTGTTAAAAATTCATTTTAATTGTTAAAAATGAATTGTGTTGATTGAAAATTTAAAGAAACTTCTTTAGTTGCAAATTTTATAAATTGGATCATTTAAAATTACAGTCCAACTTCGATAACTTTCTAACTCCGGGGCGAAAAATCCCAGGAATTGCGGACTTATCGGATGCCCCCTCTAGTAGCACGATATTAGGTGTGCGCATGCGTAAATCATGGAAGCAAATCATGAGCAAAATACCACACGTAGTGGGAGAACCCCATGTAGTGTGCGTGCCATACGTGTGATGACGTTTTAAGGGGAGTGTAATTTTATCGTCTGAACAGAAAGTGAGTAAATACTTACAGGGAAAAATTAGGGTAATGTAGTAAGACATAAAATTTCTAAAGATCATATTTATTATTTTTATTATTTTATTCCTATTTAAACATTATGTTTTAAAATGCTAATTTAATATTTTACTGAGCCTAATAATAACAATGATACTAATAATAATAGTTCAGTGTAGTATAATATTATTTTATGTTCCAACGTTTTTATTTATATAATAAATAATACAGCAATGTTGACTATATTTGCTATTCGGCTAGTTCAGTGTAACATTTTTTTTCATTAAACAAATTTGATAGACATTAAATGATGCAAATATCATTGAGAAATACATTATCGTTTGTGTGAACATTTTCTGAATTTCCCCAATTTAAATTTTCTTCATTGATTTCTTGAGCACGCGGTTTTATCGTTACGTAGCTCCTCATAGAAGTACCAGCAGTTCGCTTGCACGACACCGTGTTGCGTACAAATACAAACTGAGATTATTTGAATTTTTAAACATTGAATAAAGTCATGTCCATCTGATTTGCTGTTGTTCACTCTACTGATCCTTGAGATCCTTCTCGACACAAATTCCCAATATTTTCAGACTTAAAGTTTACATTATTATGGTTCACATTTTGTGTTTCAGAAATGAATAGTTTTATGAGGGTTCTGGAAAATTTCTATTAGGGACACACCTCATTACCTGTGAGAGGGGGCAAAGTATATCGAATAAACGGAGGGCTGAGACGGTATACAAAAAGGAAGTAAATATGCCTCTTCTATCGTCAGGGAAGGGGGGTAACATCCAAATCCCCCTTAGCTACGCCACTGCTGTAATGATTTTATCAGTAAGCCAATTTTACAGGATTGAAACTTTTGACAGCGGGATTAAATTATTTTAATCCCGTAATACACTTTTTAATCATATTAAAAAGACATTAGTGATATTGGCGACTAAAACTTACGCTGCTAAAGTCACATCATGAGTGATAGGGTAGAAAATAATAATTAATGAGGAATAAAGCATAAAGGTTGAGGAGGTAAAATAGGAGGCAACGTTGTGCGTGA
The DNA here is from genome assembly GCF_010883055.1 of Belonocnema kinseyi. NCBI lineage: Eukaryota > Metazoa > Arthropoda > Insecta > Hymenoptera > Cynipidae > Belonocnema > Belonocnema kinseyi. The sequence continues at coordinate 83,136,599 of NC_046659.1, read as the reverse complement.
CAGTGTCACAATACTAGACTTAGGTTAGCCCTTATACGTACAGGATGATAAATGGGTTTTATAGTCAGACGTTATAATACCCGAAAGAATTATGCCAGCATTAATTCCAGAGGTTGTTGAAAAATGCAACAAAAAAAACCCACGCATAACGTTAAAACTGACGCTAATGAAGGCAATATAGCATATGAAATCTGCAACTTGCATAAGGTCGCAATTTGAACTTAGAGTGATAAACTCAGTGATAACCTTAGAATGACAAGCAAGAAAATAATTATAAATTTCCTGACTTTTACAAAAAGGAAAAACAACCACACTTTTTACTTTACTTCCCCTCCCCCTTTCCCCATTTTTAAAGAATTCTTATTATTTCTCATATTTAAAAAAAAACTTTTTTTTCTAGATGTTTTACTTATTGCAGGAACCTGGTTGTGATACTTCGTCGTGTGGTCAATCGGGTACAGTTCTTCTGGCTTATTTCCCACAAAAATGAAAATTAATAACCCAAAAAAATTATTCTGCTAAATTGAAATTTTATGCATGTGCATCATATTGAGGGTAGGATCATTTTTCAGCTCTTTGGCTTTCCGATAATGTAGTTATCTATCGTATCCATGCGGTTGGTAAGCACTCTAGAATAATTGTGGGTCCGGATGCAATAAGGGCACATAAAATTTTTTCGTGCGAAAACGAAGTCCCCTGGAGGCTTTAGAAAAAATTTTCGAATTTTAAT
>NC_046659.1:83085389-83135769 GCF_010883055.1 Belonocnema kinseyi | reverse complement strand
TTTTGAAAATCAAAATTCGAAAATTTTTTCTAAAGCCTCCAGGGGACTTCGTTTTCGCACGAAAAAATTTTATGTGCCCTTATTGCATCCGGACCCACAATTATGGGAGAGAATTGTAATAACGTAACTTTGAAATATACACACACTTTTTTAGCAAAATCAAATTTTTTGGAATTAACCTCGAAAAAAAGTGTGCAGGGACGTGCGTTAGCTTGTTCGCTATCATTTCTCAGTTTTTGAAGACAAATATTTATCAATATAGAAAAAAATCGGGGGGAATCTAACACTCACAAAATAGGTGCTAATTGGTAAGCGCCATGCAAATTAATTAAATTTAGCAAAATAAATTTTTTTAATTAACCCACAGAAAAAGTATGCAGGGACGTCCGTCAGCATGTTCGCTATTATTTCCCAAATTTTTAAGACAAAATATTTATTATTCTAGAAAAAAGCCAGGGTAATCTAAAACTGGTAAAATCGATAATTTTCTAAGTATCACCTGCCCTTATAACCAGGCTTTTTTATAAGATAGAAAAATAGTATATTGCGCAACAAGGAGCGAAAGGCGACAATTGATCCTCCGGGTGGCAGAACCGAACGAGCGCGTGGCCTAGTAGTTAGTACAGCTATTAGGGAAGCGAGGGGATAACGCCACACAACGAGAGATGCGGGCTCTGAGAGTCAACATTTTAATACGGTTTTTGAAACTTAACTCGCTATATCTTCCAAACTAATACAGATTTTTAAATGAAATTTAAAAGGATAACTCTTCTTACCTTACCGGAGCCTTCGGGAACAAACAAAAGGAAAAAAAAGCATATAGTTAATAATAACTTAATTATATGTATTCCTATTGAGATTTGCGCTAAAATTTCAGGATTTTGTAAAATTGTCAGGGAAACTTTTTCCTTAAAGAGTATAGAATTTTTTATGAAAATTTAAAGTTTTCTTATTGATTATAGTGGCAAAAATGTACATAAATATATAAGCTTGTCGCAGTTTGAGAACAAAACTAGCACGCGCGGGTGGATTCAACATAAGAAAACTAACATGAACTCAGAAAAATCATATGGTTCATACAATTTACTGGTAAATAAAAAACATTTTCAAATACAGTTTTTGATTTGAATTTTTGAAAACATCCCCGATACACGATTGTTTCTTTTTGTTTTTATATTTATGCTTTTCGCGGCACTTTTTCTTCAATTGAGACAGTTTGCAGATAATTTTTGTAATATTCTTTACCACTCTCGCTTACGTAAACTAACAAATTCTCTAAATCTTTTTTTTTTCTTTTGAAATTCCCAAATTCGTAGTCAAAGTTGCCTTTTTCAGTTCCTTGAACGTGATTAATTTTTCAATTAAAAATCTTCGCGTTCTTAATCAAATCTTTCGGTCTCAATCGATTCTCGCGTTTTTTTCTTTTGTCCATATAGACCAAAATTCCGGTCACATTGCGAATAGGAATGTCCACGAACTAGGTAAATATGCTCTATGTTGATTTGAAAGTGGGAAGCCAAAAGAGATAAAAAACTATGAAGAAGTAATTCTTATTTTGTTCATTTGCATTTTCAGAAAATAGGCAAATCTTATTATACATATTAATCTTGAGTTCTTCGAGTATCACGTGCAATACAAAATTTGCAATGGTATGACCCCCTTTTTTAAAAGAACCTTCCATGAATGAAAACATGTAACTCCTATCACTTTTGTGCACGTGAAAATTAACAATGTGTAGCCATATATAATCTGAGATAAAATTGTGCATTCACTGGAAGTTTTGGCAAAGGAAGATTTTACCCAAAATCGAACTCAATGCACGAAATGTTACCAGCTTCTGATAACATTTCGTTTTTTAACTTTTTATATTCTTCGACTTTTTTTGTGACTTAGGCATTCCAGGCTATCAATTTTTTCTTCTACTGTATAAATGTAGCATTCATTGCAAACATCAATCCGTGGTTTATTAAAAGAAAAATTGAGAAAATGATTGAAGTACTTCGAATACGTTGATTCTGTGATAGGAACTACATCTGTTCCGGTTTTCAATTTGTAATATTCCGTAAATTTTTCGTACAAAGTTTTTAACGTCAAACTCGAATCGTCAAAATAATTAAGTTTAGAGAATTCCCGTTTATAGTGTAATTCTGTATGAGACAAACTTTTACAGTGTTTATGAATCATATTTTTCAAATCGTCGGATAATTTTGTGAAATCGGGATCTTCCACTCCACCGCGCCTATCAGCTAAAGTTTCATGAGCTTTGATTTTGTTTTGAAAAGTAAAAAATTTTGATCTTGATACACACAAGACTTTGCATAAAAAATTTTGACATGTCACTGTTTCCTCATTCGCACCAAATTGAAACGGAAAACGATATTCCCACAGTAACATTTTTCGCTCTAGCCCGGAATTTTCAGTTGGTCGAGAAATGTTTTTCATCACACTTTGCAGGAAAACGTTTTGGGATTTGTAATCAGCGAGATTCCAATATGAATCATGCAATCTCTGTTAGTGAGTGATTTCTATTTTTGTGTAGCAATTTTTAGGACAACAGGAACTAGGTGGAATAAAAGTTTTGGCAAGAACAATTTTATCAGTTGTCCGAGAAATATATTCTTCTCCCGGAAGAAACAAAAACGAATGCAAGCGTATATTAGTGAAAGAATTTATTCGACATATTTTACATTTGAAAATATTTAACGAAATTTATTCCAAGTAGGATAGTAGGTTTGCATAATTCATATTTTAAATACAATTGAAAGCCTAAAAATACCATGAAGGATATAAGACGTGCATTGAATTAAAAAATATAATAATCACCTTATCTTTTCCGTTTTTTGCAACATTTGCTTTCCAAAAACTTTCATTTCTGGATCTTTTACGCCCAATTTGATCACTTTTTTTCTCTGCCATAGTACACAGTAATCAATTTACAAACAATGTCTCAACTACTTCACTCATTTACAACATATCACGGAAAAATTTCAATGCTTCGGAATTTTTTTGAAATATATTATATTCAATTGAATAAGATGCATCTATTCTCTTTTGTATCTGGATAGAAACTGAAAGAGAATATAGAATGATAAATTCCTAAGATAAATGCACCATGTTAGTAAACAACAACGACCTTGGAAGTTTTCGTGGTCAGAAATAACCGTGTGATATTCTTTCGTTTTTCACACCTTTTATTTAAAAATTTAATCACACATATTTTACAAGATTTAGAAAACAATTAACAGTTGCGAAGAGATATTATAATAAGTTTACTGAAATCTTATCATAATTTGTTCAGGTTTTCTTGACTTCATGTTAATTTTCCTACGTTGAATCTATCTGTCTGCGCTAGTTTCGTCCTCAGACCGCGACAAGCTTGTATATTTATGTACATATTTGCCACAATCTTTGAGGAAAAAGTTCTCCCTGACAATTTTACAAAATCCTGAAATTTTTGCACAAATCTCAATAGGAATACATATAATTACGTTAATATTAATTTTATGCTGTTTATTCCTTTTGTTTGGTCCCGAAGGATTCGGTGAGGTAAGAAGAGTTACCGTTTCAAATTTCATTAAAAAATCTGTATTAGTTTCGAAGATATCGCGAGTTAAGTTTAAAAAAACGTATTAAAATTTTGACTCTTCGAGCCCGCATCGCTCGTTCTGTGACGTTATCCCCTCCTTTTCCTACTAGGCTGTACTAGGCCACGCCACGCGCTCGTTCGGTTATGCTTTCCGGAGATTCAATTGCACGAGTGTGAAGTTAGCTTCCCGAGCAAAGCGAGGGTAGATATCACACCAGTGTAATTGTTGCCTCACCCCGAGTTGCGCATACAATTTTGCATAAAAAATATATCGAAAATTTGACTTGAGACGCCTGAAACTTCTTTGCGTCTCATCTAAGGGTTTATTGTTTGTAAATGCGTAGGCAATGACAGATTGACAGATAGGATAATTAAATAGTATATTACGTTTCAAGTGGGAGAGGGTGGGGGGGGGTCCAGGGTGAAATCCTGGTGAAGGTGCAGCGGGCGAAGCCCCCGCTAGGGGGTTTCGTGGGAAGGGGGGTGGGGCTCCCCGTTATAAGAAAATATCAAATCTGATTTAAATAAAAGAATGATTAACATGTCCGTACTTACAATAAGAATTAAAAAAAATTATTTTGAACTTTATCGATAAGCTTCACAGAAAAAAGTACCGACATTTCCGTTGTTTGTCCACTGTTTACCAATTAAGACATGATATCGATAAGGTTATAAGCAGTTTTTGATTTTTATGTTCGCTCTGCTCTAATGCAAGCTCAATGGGATCTTTATTTTTTTAAATAATAATAAAACTTTCTAGGTTATTCACAAAACAAATTAAAAGTTTAAGTTATTTATATTGAAAACTGTGACCAGACAAGCACGCTACAGTTATCGCTGAAATCATCGATCGTTCACGACCGATGGTGAAGACTGAACTTAGCCTCTATTCTCGAAACGAGTTTCAATGAGAGGGAGAATGGCTGCAGATAAAGTAGAATGTATATACTTTTGATACCGGTTACGGTGTAAAGTTACTTTCGCAGTCGCCTGTTTCTACTTTCTAGTCTAGGGTTGAAAACACAACTTTCGACCCGCTACGGGGGCATCGAAAGTCAAATTTTCAATACATTTGTTATGAAAAAATAATTTAAGGTTAAAAATAGTTGATTGTGAAAAATTTATATTTTCAGCTTGAAAATTCAACTGCTTTATAGAATATTCATCCTTTGGATGAAATATTACTGAAAAAAATAATGTTTTGGTCGCATATTCCATTGTGGGGTTAAACAGTAAACTATTTGGTCGCAAATAACAATTTTTTGTTGTCTGTTTAATAATTTGGTCAAAACTTAAACAATTTAGTTGAAAAATAACTTTTTTTGTTGCGAAAAATTAGTATTTTTGTTTGGAAATGTAGCTTTACTTATTGTTGAAATTTTTTCTTCATAATTTCAAAATTGAATTTTTTTGATAGCAAAATCATGCACTATTGTTGAATATACGCCATTTTAAATTAAAAACTGACCCTTCTGTTTTTAAATGAACAAATACAATCATTTCAATTATTTCCTAAGGATTTCACAATGTTTTAAAATATTTCGAAAATATACTAGATAGATTTCAAAGATTACACAAAGATTTTATTGATTTTCCTAAGATTTTAATGTCACAAATATTATCATTTATTTCAAAAATGTTTCAAATATTTTGCAAATATTACTGAATATTTTAGAAATATTACAATAACTTTTTAAATATTTCAGATAGATTCAAAAGATTTCACAAACACCTCAATGATTTAAATAATCTCACAAAAATTTAATTATTTAAAAAATATTTCAAATATTTGGTCAAGATATCAGAAAGCTTTTACAAAGATTTCAATTATTTCCTAAAGATTTCAAAGATCTTATAGGTTTTGCATAAATTTTGGATATATTTAAAAGCTTTTATTGATTTTGAAAAGATTTTAAACATTTTTCAAATATTTCGGATAGATTTAAAACACCTAACACAGATTAATATAATTTTAGAATAGTATAAATTATTTCAAATATTTTACAAAGATTTCACAAAGATTTCACAAATATTTCACCAATATTTCAATGATTTCTTAAAGAACACAATTATTTTAATGATTTTTTAAAGATTTAAATAATTTCATAAATATTGCAAGATATTTAAAATATTTCAGAAATATTACAGTTATTTTCCTAAAATTTCAAAGATTTCATAAAGACTGTGACGATTTCAGGAGTTTTACAAATATTACAAAATATATTTAAAACATTTTTTAAATAAATAAGATTTACAAAGATTTTAAAAAGATTTCAATTATTCTGCAAAAATTTCGAATAGATTTAAAAGATTTCAATTATTCCATAAAAATTTCAGATAGTTTTTTAAGAGTACGCAAGGATTTCAATGACTACCTGAATATTTCAAAGATTTCAAATATTTCGACGAGATTTCCAATAGCTTTACAAGATTGCACAAAGATTTCAATAATTTTCCAAAAATTTGACAAATATTTTCAAGATTTCGGATATATTTAAATGATTTCACAAAGCTTTCAATGATTTCCCAAAGATTTTAATAATTTTAGAAATTTTACCAATTATTGTCGTCTAGACAAGGAGAGGAGAATGCGAAATGAACTCGCATTACATGATAGTCAATGACCTGACAATAACTCCAGGAGTAATTAAATGAGGATTTTAAGGGATGCCGTTCAGTAGTTAAGAACTCTCATTCCAGCTGACTCGTAAATAACACCAGTCTGCGGAGACCTAATGGTTACGTTCACGCTCTGCATGGACATTGGACATTCACCTGCAGACAAATATACCTATCTCCATTTGCAATGAAATTGCAGCGATGGCAGAAAAAATATTTATGAACCTCAGCCCTGCCTCTCCTCTGATAATAATAACCCGCGAAGTTCCGGAATAGGAAAACAGTTGGCCTTTCTCAGTAATTAAATAGTTAATAATGGAAATGAAGATAGTAAGGCTATAACTGTAAAATTATGAATTAAACTTTAAAATCAGTGCCTAGTAGGCAAAAATGCTTGATTCTATTTTTCATTGTTTTAAGATATAGACTTTTGTTTTTAATGCTTAATGAACGTGAGAAAATAAAGTAAAATTGAACTATTGATATAAATTTTTTACAGGAAACTTTCCATTTGTCATTTATTAAAATGAAATTATCTAAAATTAATATAATTCATAATTGTGACGTTTCTGTTCCTTTCAGCTTCCTCTCTATTAATTATTATATTTTTAGGGTCTCTTTCACAAACTTTACAGTCCAAAATTCTTTTAAAACAGGAAAAATAGGGAATAATAGGAAGATAAATTCTTTTAAATGAAATTGACGTGTAGGTACTATATTAGATTCAATATGGGACACGTAACATTCCAATTAGAAATATATTGCATTTTCAGGAACATAATAGATTTTTCAGTCAAATAGAATCAATTTTCTAGCTAAGACGTTAAAAGTTTTAGAAAAAAGTTGGTTTCCGAACGTAAAATGACCATGCATTAAAAAAATAATTTTGAACCAATAAAGACGAATGTTCAACTCACTGATCGACTTTTGATTTCAAAAACCATAGGTTTCAACTAAAAACACTGAAATATAAATCAAATAGTTGAAACTTGGAGAAAGAGCACGAATTTTCTTTTAAAATATATGAATTAATAACAAAACAATTTAATTTGTAAATAGAAAGGATTTTCTAACAAAATAGGTGAATTTCAAATGAAATATTGAAACTCCTAACCAGTTTTATTTTTTTATTTTACAAAACAAAAATTAATTATGAACCAAAAAGTTCCATTTGCAACCAAATTGTTGGATTTTTAAGTAAAAGAAAAAAAAAGAATTTTTAAGCGGAGGAATCTTCTATTCAAAAGAACGAATTTTTAACAGAAAAATTAAATTTTTATACTAAAAACATGAGCTTTAAAAAAATAGTCGAGTTTGCATTGAAATACTCGAACTTTTAATCAAATACTTGAAATTTTAACACGCAAAGATGAATTTTCAATCTAAAAGGACGAATGTTCTACTCATAAAAAGACAATGATTGAAAAAATTGAATTCTTAAACAAATATTTAAATTATTAACAAAATACATAACTCTCTGAAAAATTAGTTGATTTTTAGCAACAAGAGTTAATTATCAACCAAATGCTTGAATTCGGAATAAAAAGTGATGACTTTTTAACTAAAGAGTTGATTTTTATTCTACAAAGACCAATTTTCAACAAATATTTGTATTATTGAAGTACAATGTATTTATTCAAACACACCATTGTTGAACTTTGACAAATTTTATTTGAATGAAATAAATTCCATCTTATATATCCTAATAAACAAGTGAAAATAAGAAAAGTAACTTTGAAAATTATTTTCAATAAAATGGTTAAATCGACAATCAATAAAATGAATTTTCAACGATAGTTTAACTTATAACCCAAAGAATAATTGTATGCGCAGAAAGAGGGATTTTCAATAAAACGCATGAATTTGCAAAGAAAATCGAAATATTGTATTCAGTAAAATAAATTTTGTAATGAAATTAAAAAAATATAGTTGAGTATACGACCAATAACATTAATTTTTGACGAAGTAGTTTACGTTTAATTCCAGTATTTTGGGTTTCGTTGAAATCACATTTGTCCAAAAATGCGAATTCATGTAAAAAGATAAAAATACAGTTTACGAGAAAAAGACAGATATGAGAAAAGTTTTAAGAAGGAAAACTGTTGTTTTGAAAAAAATAATACCAAAATTACCTCTTTTGAAAATGTTAATCTCATTAAAAAAGTTTTTATTGTAGGAATTTTTCTATGTAACAATTTTTTTCGAGGAACACTGGGTGTATATATTTTTATAAATTAAACATGGATTTCGTTCAAAAACGGCTCTGCTGAGAATGCTTTTTCATTAAAAATAATTTTTAGACAACCCAGATATAAAATCAAGAGAGACATTCCATGTATCTGCGTAGTACACTTTTTAACTAAAAGACAAGAATTCTAATCCAAGCATAATAGCCTGGAAAAAAAGGTTTCGTAGCCTATTAAGATGTTAATTAAGTCTTTCAAATCACCCACTACCATAATTTTCTTCCTCCACTCCTCCTACATTCTCAAACTTTTTTAAATATTCCTCCGCTTACTTCCCCTACTTTCCTTCATATTTGCCTTCACTTACCCTAGCCCATCAGTTCGCCTTTCTTCCCCTAGTTTCCCTCCTGTCATTTTCCCAACCCTCCCATCCCCACATTTTCCTTCAAATCTCCTACTTCTACTAGTCTTATTTACCTTAAGCCCCCTAATAAAACTGGCCCTAACCCCCCACTTCTCCCTTCTTACTTCTCCTTCCCTAATATCTCCTCACTTCCCCCAGATACTTAACCATAATTTCCCCTACCTCATCTCCCCTCATTTCCCGTTACTTCCGCTACTTTAACTCTCGTAATTTTCCTTCAGTTTACTCCCTCTCCTTACTTTCCTAGCCGCACTTTCGCTATTTCCCCAGTTATTATTTCTCCACATTCCCTCCTCAAACTTGTCCTACTTTCTTTCACCTCATGTCCCCTCGGGTTTTACTTCACAATTCTCCTCCTTCCACTCCCCTCATTTCGGCTCACTTCATCTACTCCACCTCTCCTAAATCCCTATCACTCCTTTTACTTCCCCTCTTACGATTTCCCTTTGCTTCTAATAATGAGCCTCCTATCAGTCCACCATTTTCGTTCCATCCCTTATCCTATTCCCTATTCTTATTCCCACCTTCTTAGAAAAACGTAAGTCCGACAGGCTCCGGCCTGGGACTACGAAGCCCTAAAATTGAGAAAAAAAGGAAGTTTCTTGAAATTAGAAAGGCCACTACAAAAAGGTGAAATAAGGGAATAGGGAAGTGACTAGGAAGTCAGCATTCATGAAGTGTTAGTGATGAAGAAAATTCGCGAACTGAATTTTCTATTTTAACGGAAGTAGCTTCTATTGAAAGGTGAGCTCTTTCTAAAGACAAATTAAATAACTACTAAGGTAAGGAAAAAAGCTTTTTCATAACAATTTTTTCGACTTAAAAAACATTCGTGAAAGAAAATCGACTGGTTGTGATATCAGAGTTACTTTGAATGCTCATACTCTTCGCATCTGCTTTATCAACCTGTAAACCCCCCTACAGGTTCAGTGTCTTAAAGGAATCTTAAAAAGAAAACTCTGAATATTAAATCCATAGATATGGATCTCGCTATTACAGAAGCGGGAAGCTTTGCCTGCTTCGATAGTTCTTCCCCTGAGTCCCTTTCGTCAAAGTCTGCCTTCAAAAGAGCATTTCCATTTCCCCTAATTCAGGAAAAAGGCCCTCAATTTGATATACTTTCTTATGGGGCATCCATAAATTACGTAGTCCATTTTTTTCAATTTTTTAACACTCCCCTCTCCCTTTCTCCATCTAAAAAGTCGTAATAAAGTGATTTGGACGACCCCTCCCTCCACACTTACGATACATAATATTTCTAAATATTTTCAGCCATGTCTTATTAAATACAACTGAGTTAGTTACTACGCAAGACATCTGAATTAACTGATAATTAGAAGTTATGGAAATTAACAAAAAGTAGATTAAAACAATACAGAACACGCAAGAAAAAAAAACTCCTCGAAAAGTAAAATGTACGAAATATTACCATAATATTAAATTACCAGGACATTTCTAAAATTATTTATCGTGTTTCATGTTTTTTTGTAGATTTTTGGATAAGATAAATGTAACCTTGAATAAATTTGACATTTTTAAAAACGATTACGATTATAATAAAAGCGAAACCGGATAAGCGTAGACAATTTTGAATGATTTTGATTGTAGTGATAATTCAAAAAATTTGTAAAAACTTGGTTTTATGAGTATAATTTTTATATATAATATAATTTTAAAATTAAAATATTAATATTTCTTGAAATCCCGTGAAGTCACATAAAATCCGATCCGAAAATGTTGCCTAGCCTTCGGAACCCCCTACCGCTCTAAAATTGATTGAGATGTATTGAAACTCCCTGGCATTTTTGAAATATTCTAAAATATTTAAACCACTTGATATCCTTGAAGAGCTTTTGAATTCCTCCCCAAATAATAGATTGTATTGACTCCCTCCCTAAGAAATTCAATACGTTATTTATAGATGGTTTCTTAATCGGCCTTATTGCTTTGTTCAAATTAGGACTGGTTTAATTTCAAAAAAACTATACAGTTTCTGATGATTTTAATTTGAAGAGTAATTTACTTGAGGAAAATTTTTTATGAAATTTAAATATTTGAACTATTAAATGTAAAAACGCATTCAAAACAGATTTTTAAAGAAGCATGCATTCAAACTACATTTTTTGAAATCAAAAATACATTAAGTGGATCTTTTTATCACTTATGAAAGCTTGCAAGTCTGATAGCCTTTAAACCGCTTTTAGATACTATCAAACTTTAATAAACTCGAACTCAAAACTCCTTCAAATTTGAAGACTTTAAAGTTTTGAAACTTTAAAAATTTCCATTACTGCCAGAGTCGTAGATTCTATCCAGAGGAAATAAAGGAATTTTCATTTCCTTATAAATCATAAATGCACAGCAATGGGCTCTGAATTCCGTCTCTTCGATTTCTGACAAAGAATCGCAAAACGAGAAATACATGACACATAGAAACAAGAAAATATTATTTTGAAGAAGAAGGGTTTTAAAATTAAAATTTAATTTCCTGAATAGTGAATGCTCTACTAACTTACATTTTGTTATTTTCCGTGGTATTCGTTGGGCTGCCGACGAAGTCCTTTTTTTCTTAGATTTTCTCAAATCTTTACTCGGAAATTTCTTTCGTTTGGCGGAAAAATGAACACATCAAAACAATATGTTTAGAAATCGCTCGAAAGGTTTTAATGTAGAAAATTGGATTTTTTGAAGATATTAATACTTCATGATAAATTTGATGTTCAGGAGTAAAATTAATCACTAAACATAATTAACTCAAAATGAAAAAACAGAAAATAGATTTTTGAAACTTTTTAAGAGAATAAAAAATTTGCCTTTACATTCCCATACAAATATCAAATGAATTTTTATTTTAAAGAATGCATTCTAGGAGAAAATTAAAAAAGATTTGAAAACATTTTCAATGATTTCCTACAATTGTAAAAAAGAACGTGCAAGATTTCAATTTCTTAAATTTTGAAAGATTTCTAAAAGTTACAAGATTAATTTGATTCAGTTTAAAGCATATTTTTGAATTTTAAAAGTTTTAAAGAGGTAAGAAATATTTCGAAACTTCAAAGGGTTTCTGGAAATTTATCAAATATTTTTTAATTTCTTCCAAACTTCTAAAATTCATAAATATCTTTCAAGCCTAAAGAATTAGTAGTTATTTGAAAACTTTATTTTTTATTAAGAATTTTTTTTGCTTTAAATTATAATTTGGTTGAATTTATTTTTCTTTATTGACTAAACAACCTTCTTTGGTTAAAAATCGAATTATTTTATTGAAAATTTATCTGTTTCAGTTATACATTTTATTTTGTATGAAAAATTATTTTCCTGCTAGTTATAATTTGCTTACATTATTTTTTTAACGATAAATCTTTTTTGGTTAAAAATTAAACTATTTACAGGTTTTATTACAGGTTTCATTACGAAATCATCTCTTTTGGTTGAAAATTGAAGTATTTGTTTGAAAATCAACTGACTTGTTAAAATGTTGATGTGAATGTATGTGAAATCTTAAAAAATCCTGTTTGATAATGTTAGTAAATATAAAAACTAAAAGGTGCCCACAGTCTTTCTTCAAACAAGATTTTATGGATTTTAATATTAGAAAATCTTTTCAGTAATTAATAATAGTTCCTGAAAGTTTCATAATTTAAAAAAATGCATGTGTATATAAGTTGAAAAACTTTTAACTTCAAAAAGATGAATTTTTGCACATAATTCTCAACAGTGAAATTTGAAATTGATAATCTAAGAAAAGGATTTTGTGAGGCATAAATAGAATTTCTGATTTTTCTTTTTACTTTGAGCCTCAAAGGATGTTCTGTAAAACCCAAAAAGGATTACATGACGTGGTCAATGTTTAATTCCAAATTAGGAGTTCCTCCTTTCTGCAAAAAATATTAACATTAGCGCCTTCACACTAGCAAACGAGTTTCGCCCTAAACATGGTCCTTGTTAGGCTGCACATCTTAAAGATACACTGCAGAGACAAAGCATTGTTCCAGATTGGGGAAATTTATGTGGGAGTAACCTCTAGAACTTCCGGCAGCATTTACAAATAAAAAATACATCGTTCCTTTTCAGGCCTTTAGGTATTACCTGAAATACTAAAATAAATCCGTTTACTGGGAAAAAGGTTTGGTTTTTTCAGCACACTATTTGCTGATCAAATTTTTGTTAAGAGGAAAAAATCTTATTGTTTTCATACAGTGTGGCCACTTTTATGGCTGGAAAAGATTCCGGTTATCTTTGCACACAGGACAATTTTTCCCGATCATTGAAATACAAAATTCCAATGGAACACACTGGTAAAGCTGAAGATTTCTTTCATTTGAAGTAATCAGGACTAAACTTAAAATAAAGGAGTCAGAATTGAACTTCTCTGAATTTCCAACTTAAAGCTTCCAAAAATGTTACTACAAAAACTTTTAATTCAGCTATTTAATTAGGAAAAAGTTATGTACGGGAAAGCTGTTAATCTCAAAAGGCCTAATTCTAAAGGCTTCAAAAAAACTTTATCTCGCAATTAAACATTTAAAATGATATATTAACATGTAGTGCTCTTCAATCGTATGCAATAAATGTCATCACTTTTATCGACAGAAAAATGCCTGATTTTTTGAAAGAAATTTTCTTTGTCGTAAAACAATACTAATATAAGAAAATTAAATTGGTATTTTGGTACCATAATAAATTCCGCATGGCATGTTTTAAATTCCTAAGACTTCAGTTAAAAACATATTACATTTTCAACGAAATACTTACATTTTTAACCAAAAGAGATGAATTTTCAACCTAAGAATAAATATTTCATAAAAGAATTTAGTATTCAAGTTGAAAAGTACAATTAAAAAAGGTGACTTTTCAAATCTAAAAAATGAATTGTTAACCAAATGCTTTCATTTTTAAATTAAAATAATTTTTAACTTCCTAACAGAAATTACAAAGTTTTAACAAAATAGCTGAACTTTTAATCAAATAGTTCCAATTTCAAACTTTGAAGACAAATTTTCTAAAAGTCAGTAGAATTTTAACAAAAAAGTTAATGTTCCAGTAAGAAAGATAAATCGACAATGTGAAATGGCGAATACTGAATAAAACAATAGATTCTTTTTAAAAAAGTTAAATTTAACAAAATAGTTGAATTTTAAACAAAATAATAATTTCATTTTCAAAAAATATTTACATTTTTGCCGTGTAATGAATTTTCTCATTGTTGATACATTTAAAAAGCCTTTCTTTTTTTTGAAAATCTACAAGAAATATTTAGGTGAGATATTAACAATTTTTTTAGTATGTGGAGATAGCCAGCATTTAATTATGGTCCCAAAATTCTAACTAAAATGTGAGGAAAAAAACTCATTCTTATGATGATAACTTTTCATTTATGGTGATTTTAAATTAAAACAGTCTTGATTTTTTTGGAAATGTGCAAAAAAATATTCCTGGACTGAGTCACCGGAAAAGTCAGTAAGGCAATGTGAAGCATTCCATGATAAGAAATAAAAAGCCATAAAAAATAAAAACATTTATAGCATAAAAACTAGTATTTCATTCAAAAAGAAAAATGATTTTTCAAATTAATTTCAGAACAAAAAAGAATGTTATCGGTCCTAATGCAAATTCAAAAATCTTCGCTGACCTTACCATCCTGGGTCAATTAAAAATTATATGTTCCGAAAAAAAGCAAAAATATCATCTAACTTAGAAAAATGTTTATTCATGGCAGGCTAGTCAGCATACGATTAGGACCCAAAAAGACCGTCCAGATTAGACGCTCTTGATTATTTTCTACACGGGATAGGAAGAATTTGTCTCAGTCTTTATTGAAGACTCGCATAAATTAATTGAATAAGAATGACTGAACTTTACTCGATGTGACTAAAATAAGCAATGAATCCTTATTGTGGGCGTGTAACGTTGCGTTGGCTGCTTTCGCTAACGATCGAAATAAAACGTTTGAAAACAAGACACGAGTGTAATAGTATACAATTAATATTTGCCCGGATATTAAGAACCAGCCACTGGAGAAGGGATTTCGTAGGTACGTTGCTATTAAAGAGTAGAAATTAATGTGCGCACGTTTATCTCGTAAAATCGACCTTTAATAACAGATGGATAATTTCTATCCTGTAAACTCGTCCTCGCAGGTCTGCAAATGCGTACGTAAGAGCTCACGTAGAACTTTTTTATACGTCGCCCCACGCATTTTTCCAACAGGACAAGAAATTATCTTCGCGTATACCGTTCTTGGAAAAGTTTTATGAACCATACGATTTCATTTTAATTGCGACTATTACTTTACTGTCGCTTGCAATATGGTACGTAATGAAAACACTAAAAAGGAACAAAGTGGCTCTGGAATTCGTATTTACTAGGATAATAAAGAAATGTCTTTATTACTATATTTACAAGAATAAAAATAATTCTTACTTAAACTTGGTTTCTAGTACTTCTCCAACCAGAAAACAAACTTTCTTCGTGAAACAAAATTGTTTATTTTTACTGTATTTGGTTGATTTTAAAAAAGATTTTGGTGAGATAAACCAAAGTTTTTTTTTAGCAGACCAATTATGTTTCCTTCAATCAATACAATTTTTTGGTAAAAACGTTTTGTTTTATTTTTAGAAATAATATAATTAATTCGACAAAATTTTGCAGTTGGATCTACCGAATAATAATTTAAGAGAAAATTTCTGGAAGTACGTAACCCAAAATTCTCTTAAAATCAGGGAAATACATTCTATTTACAATAACATAGTTGAACTTTTTACCAAAATAGATTTTCTTATAAAAAAGATCAAATTTAATTCCAAGAAGAGAAATTTTCAAAATAAATTAGTTTTGAACTAAACAGTTGCTTTATAAATTGAACTATATAGGTAAAATTTCATGCACTTTGTTGAAAATTCGCCTTTTGTTAGAAAATTCATCATTGTATAATAAGAGCTAATTGGTTTAAAGTCCAACTATTTTATTTCCAATTTAATTATTTTGTAATCCTAATGAATTAAAAAATTGATCTTTTATGGTAGAAAAATCAACTTTTTAGGTTGAAAATTATCTTTTTGTTTAAAAATTGAACTTTTCGGGTTGAAAATTGTGTTAAATAATCAACTACTTATTTTTGAATTTGAATCCTTATTGTTTAAAAATTCGACCATTTAGTTAAAAATGCCAAATTTTTGTTGAAAAATTCACCCTTTTTGATTAAAAAATTATATTTATTGGTTGGAAATTTATTTCTCTTTTTTAATTAACTTTTTTGTTGTGCACTAAACTGGCTTCTAGAAAATTTGTCCTTTTTGGCTTGAAAATTGAACCATTTAAGTTCAAAGTACAAGTATTGTGGATAAACCTCGTCTTTTTTGCGTAAATAAAGATAAATATTTAAAAATTACAATTGCAAGCCTAAATGAAAAAGGTGAATTTTCAAAGAACCAGATTAATTATCTAACCAAGAAGACAGATTTGTAACAAATTAGTTTAATTCTCAGTCAAAAAGAGTAATTTCACAATCAAAGTATTATTTAATAAACCAAATTTTTTTGGTGTAGTCAACTATGCGTGTTATGAATCTTAGAATAGGAATTAGCTCAAAAGTATCTTGCAGAATATATAATCAGCGCTTGGCGGTGTTGAGAGGTTGTGGAATATATTGTTTTTACTTTTAAATTAAGTTTATTTTAATTCTTTTCATCATTTTACACGCAGAGTGGAATATTTAAGATGCTTAAAAATATATTTACTTTTTTTGCTAAGATGTTTCATGGATGCATTGAAGATGCACCAGAGTGGTCGAACCACTAAGAGAGATTTATTTGCTGCATAAAATAGATGTAAAGAGACGATCCGTGGCAACTTGAGCGGGAAAAGTGCAATGAGGAGTAAGTGGCAATAACAGTGCCGATAACGGGTTTTTGTGTTTTAAATAAGACTTGAACTTTAAATCCCAAATTATAAATTTCCAACACAGAAAGATATTTTTTAAATAAATATTTTCAACAATTTATAACAAAGGCAAAAGTCAATTTTAGGCCAAACAGTTACAATAATGACAAAAATGGTTAAACTTTCAAGAAAAACAGACACAGTTCGAAGGTAATAGTTTAATTATTGACCAAATGGTTGAATCTTCAACTTAAAATGATAAACTTCGAATTGATTGGTCGAATTTTCAAGCAAAAAATATTAAAATTCAATCGTAGAAAACGAATTCTTTAGAACATAATTTAATTTTTAAACGAAAAGGATCAATTTTCAACCCAGAAAAATAACTTATAAATGAAACAGTTGATTGTTTAACAAGAGAAAAAATTAATTACAGACAGTTTCACCTACGAGCAGATAGCTGAATGTTCAAGCATGCGAATGTTAAAAAAAACAGTTGAATTATTAACCAACAGGTTGAATTTACAAACTACGAAGATACATTTTCGACTGAATGGTCAAATTTTCAAATAAAAAAGTCAAACTTGAACCACAAATGACGAATTTTTTTAGAAGACAGTGTACTTTTCAACTAAAAAGAAAGTCAATTTTTGAACAAGAAACTTCCTAACGAAAAAATGAATTTTCCACTGAAGGACGAATTTTCTATCCAAGAGGACAAATTTTCAATAAAACATTTGGAAAAAAAGTTTTAAAAAAATAGTTCAATTTTCATCAAAATAATTAAATTTTCAACGAAACTGTGACATTTTTAACAATTAATTAAATTTTCAACTTACAGAGATGAATTTTAAACAGAATAGTTAAATTTCCAACCAACGAAAATTAATTATCACCAATTAAGTTGAATTTACAAACGTTTCAACTAAGTAATTGATATTGAAATAAAAAAATTCTCAATAAAAAATATAATAGTGTTTTTTTATTCAAATTTCCACCAAAACAAGATTTGAATTTTAAATCAAAAGCACGCGAATTTAACCAAAAGATGAATTCTTAAAGAAAAATGTAATACTTGATATTTCAATTAAACAAGATTATGTTTAACCAAAACAAAAACTAATTTTATATAGTTTAATCTAAAACCAAGAAAATAAATTTTCATCAAATTAGCTCCAATTTCAAAAAAGTAGTTTAATAATCTTTTAGGAAAATTTATTTTCAACTAACAGAAATGGATTCTAAATCAAAAAATTACTAGCAGACTTTTTAATTAGAAAGAATAAACTTCGACATTAGGGTGATGTATTTCATGAGGCAAAAAATGTAAAATCGGATATGATTTATAGGTCACCTATTTTGAAGTTTATCTTTTTAATTTATTTTTTGTTGTTTTTACTTCTACAATGTTTAAAAAAAGCACCTCCTACATTGTTATACATGTTGAATTATACCGTTCAACATTAATACCATTCTAAGTAATTTTATGGAAATTTGGAAACTCATTTGCAAATAAAATAATAATTTTATCTTGCTTGTTTCAAATTACTGCATAAAAATTTGACATGCCAATTACCAGATATAGTAATTAAATTTAAAAAATAACTTTTTTCGGAAAAATTTGAAAAAAGAATAAAATATTATGTTGCTTAAAAAGGAGTTTCAAAATTTCCATTTAATTATTTTGAATGATTCTTAAAAAAGAGGATACTAAAATTTCAATCATGCATTTGAAAGAAATGGGGAAAATAAACACAATAAGAAATCAGTCAGTTCTCTCACGATCCCTAATTCCTGTCCCTCCATTATACATTAATTTCTTAACTCTAATTTTGCTTACTGACCTCCCTTCATTTTCCTTTAATTCCCATAGCCAACGTCTGATTTACTCTACATCCCCTCTCCTTGCGAGTTAAGAGTTAGGAATCGCCCCCACTCCCCCTTTTTTCAAAAAGTACAACAAACAGAAGGACGGACGGACAAGTAACTGAAATTATGAGGATTACTGCCCAGGGCTACGAAACGCTAAAAAATACAAAAGTCTAATATGGGACCTTTACATCTTAACCGATTTTGAAATTTTATTGTTAAAAATTTGTTAACTGAGAACTTACAATTTAGTATAATGCACATATTCCGGTTCGAAAATAATATTTTTTTAATCACTCTAGTATCAAATGATGCTTTGACCCTCCCCCCTTATAAAACATAGAAAAGTATTTCAAGACATTGAATTTATTTAATAAATAAATAAATATACGAAGAAAAATTATTATTTATTATTAAAATGTTCATAAATATCTGAATTTCTTTTAATTTCATTACCACTTTCTTTATTTAGTACTGCAATTTCTCGAGTCCTTAAGCACGTCGTGCACATTGCACCATACTCACCAGACTAT
This sequence comes from Belonocnema kinseyi, assembly GCF_010883055.1. Lineage (NCBI taxonomy): Eukaryota > Metazoa > Arthropoda > Insecta > Hymenoptera > Cynipidae > Belonocnema > Belonocnema kinseyi. The sequence continues at coordinate 83,116,671 of NC_046659.1, read as the reverse complement.
GTAAATAAGGGCCGTCTTCACGTCGTATACATTTTCGCGACGAGGGAACTCAGCTGCTCGTATTTCCCTCATTTTTCTCTTCTCGGCTGCCATTGTCTCACGTGTCATAAATTCCCATAAGAGTCGCCAACGTATGGAGGTCGGATGTTACATACGAGGTCACGTGTGCCCTGAATCTTTCTGCACACACATCCAGACAACATGGCCGGAAACGTATCTCGCAGAGCTTTAATGCATTTTGAATAAAGACGATAGTTCACTATGAAGTCTAACAAAGATGTGTGGTTGCGTTCATAACTTTATATTGCAAAGCATTCTCGAACCATTTTCTCAGAAAGTAGTTGTCTCCTAGCATAAAGATTTACCTCTCCTAACCTCGGAATCATTTGAGAAATTCTAAAGAACGTCAATAGGAGCATCAATTTCACAAATATAGAGAAACGAATTTTATTAAATAAGTTTATATAGGGACGATATTTAATTCAATATGGAATATTCAAGATTTCTAGTTAGAATATTTCAACAAAATAGTTGCATTTTCAAATAAAAAAGATTAATTTGATACTGAAAGAAATGGGGTTTGAACCAAGTTGTATATAATGTTGTCAAAGACTGAAGATGGTTACTGCCCAACATATCGAAGGCATTTTTGGTTAGAATTAGAAGTTTTTTATTTGTATTATTTAACACGGAACTGTCCCGGTATATGTTATCAGTCATGCACGCATTTTTATAATGCAATCAAGGGATCTGATGAGAGCAGTGTGCTCCGACATATTGAACAAAGCCTGGTTTTTACCCCATCATTGACGCATTGGGTTGCAGTCAAGTAAGCGATGGGGGGGGGGGGGGCTACAGCTTAATATGGGTTCCGAACCAACAGAACCTCAGTAAAGATACATAGAAAAATTTCCAGAGGTACCGGCTCAAGGATAGAACCCCGGACCTCTGAGGTGAATAAATTACACTCCGTCTAGTACGATGGCCTCCATCCGATTATAGCCAAGCCAATTTGTGCTTAACGTTGGTAATCGAACGAGCATCATTTAACATTTGAATATGTCCAAGCGGACAAATTAGTTAGATTTTTAACCAAAAAAGATCATTTTCAGTTCCAAACTCAAGAGTTCAATTTTCAACTAAAAGCGAGTAATTGTCAAACACAAACAAAGAACGAGTTTTCAAAAAAACAGTTTAATCTTCAACCAAATACTAGCATTTTTAGACAAAGGAGATAATTTCTGCACCAAAAATATAATAGCAAGCTTTTAAATAAAAAGAATTAACTTTCAAGGAATAATAATGAGATTTTCTTCTTGAATTCTATTAATTCAACTCGAATTTTAGTTCATTTTCATTTTTTCAAACATTTCCAAAGATGTTTAATTATATTCACTTTTTCCATAATGATGTCCCATTCTGAGATAATTTTCCCCTACTTCAGAAATAATTAAAAACCCTGGTATCCCCCCCCCCCTTCCCGCAGTTTGATAATATAGGCAGATTAGAATTTTTTTAATATCAGCCAAATAGTTGCACCCCTAAAAAAACTAGTACAGTATGTCCATACTGGCATGAGTCCAAGACCTGCATTAAAAAAAAAACTTTGCGATTTCTAGAAAACAGTTAATATTTTATTTAGAGAATAATAATATTCACCCACCAAGTTGATTTTTAACGAAAAAGTTAAATTAAAAATTTTCAACTTTTTTGAAAAATGATTATTATTCAATCAATGCTTATTATTATAATAATAATATTAATTATTTATTCAATGTTATTCAATCAATATTTTGAATTGCAAATTCTACGATTGTATTTTTAGTGCAGAATTCATCCCCTTCGTATAAAAATTATCCTATTTGTTTGAAGATTTATTGTGTTTGAAAGCTGATGTTGACCATTATTCACTACATTGATTAAAGATTTAACTATTTTATTGAACATTTATTCTTTTTTTGGTTAAAAATGAATTTTTTAACTGGTAATTTAATTTTTTCCATAATTGGTTGACAATTTCTCTTTTTTTATTGTGAATGGGTGCATTTTGTTGTACATTCTTCTTTTTTTCTTAAAAATTAATTTTCTTGATTGAAAATTTAACTACTTGGTTGAAAGTTAAATCCCTTTGTGAAAAATCCTTTTTATTAGCTAAAAATCCATCTCTTTGGTTGAAAATTTAACTATTTTCGTGAAAATTCTTGCTTTTGGACGAATAAAAAAATAGTTACAGCAGGTAGCAAGTTGAGAATATAGTAGGATTGGTATTTGTTGTAATTGTGGAAAAATAATTGCAACGCTGAAAAAAAAGTAGCAAAGGGTGTCAATACTGGCGTGAGTCTAAGACTTGCATTTCTTTTTAAAAGAAATTTTATATTTCTAGGAAGAAAATATAATTGGAAGAGGAAGAAAGCATTGCTGGTTTCCTCCATAATAGCTAAGTAAATATAATTCACCGAGAATACCTAGAACTCAGTACCAGACACCCATGAGTGAAAAAGGGTGAGGTTATTGGGGAGGAAAAGTCGTAACTCCAACTTCACTCTCACGTCGTACGAGTATAATAACTCGGCAGCAAGAACTGTGGTGGCCAAATAATAACCAGAAACAAAACAGCCGGCAAACAATGAAGCTTGCGTGCAAAGGTAATAAAATATGATAAACGACATCGTCTGGGTACTTTTCTCTTTACCAGTGGAACCGTAATTGAACAATATACTTCGCAGGCTAAATACCGTACAAACGCAGACTGGCCCAATGATTCCTCTCTTAGAAACACTGAGCAATTCATCAAGATAATGCAGGGAAGAAGATAGAATATTAATGAGCAGATGAAAAGGGGTCGTATCTTTTGTGTATTGTTCCACCTGCTTTATATATTTAATTATTTAATATTCATTTAAGTAAGACAAAATGCTTGTGATTTACAACTTTGTGAAACCCTGATTGCAGAATTCCCATCACAGAATGCTCTCAAAACAGAGAAAATTGGGTGATTTTTCACCAAGGTGGGGGAATAAATTTTTTATATAAAATTAATGAAGATATCGTATTAAATTCAATATGCATAACTTTTAGCCACCATGATTTGAAATCGAATTATATTACATTTTTATTAAAATACTTGAATTTTCACCAAAAGAGATTAATTTTAAACAAAAGAGTGAAGTTTTCAAGATAAAGAGTCTGATGCTTTAGAAAAAAATGATTTACTATTCAAATCAGAAGAAGGAATTTTCAACAAAAAATATTATTTTTAACGATTTAGTTTAGTTATTAACAAAGAAAAATAACTAACATTTATGACAAAAGAGATGAACTTTCAAATAAAGAAGACAAATTTTCAACAAAAGAGTTGACTTTTAAAACACGGCAAATTTTTCATTAAAAAGAAGTCAACCAAATTGTTAAATTTTCAAGCCTAGGAGACGAATTTCCTACAATATAGTAGTTAAACTTGCAACCCAAAAGTATACATTTTCAACAGAAATGTTATATTTCAATTAAAAATGGAATAGTTAAATTTTCCATCACAAAAAAATGAATTTTGAACCCATAACATTTTTTTTTATTAGTTCTCTTTTCAACCAGAGATAAATCTTCAAACAAACAAATGTATTTTAAACAAAGTAGATCAATTCTTAATGAACTAGATGAGATTAACAGAGAAGACGTTTATAAGGGTGAATTTTTAACCGAAAAAATTAATTTTCTACCAAAAAAGTTTTTTCAACCAAATGCAAAAACTATTAACAATGTAGTTAAATTTGCAACCGAGTAAAGAACTTTTGAAGCAAAATTATACATTTTTTGATTAAACTAAACGATTTTTTTACAACGCAGTTCCACTTTAGTCCAAGTAATTCAATTTTCAAAAAAAAAACTAATTTTTAACAAAATAGTAGAAACGTCGAACAAAAAAATAATAACTTAGAGCCAATAAAATGCATTTTTAAAAAGAAAAGATAAGATTTTTTACACAAAAAATTATTTTGTTCACAATCAGATTCAACTTTCCACCAAGTAACTCAATATTCATCGTATATGAACAAATTTTTAACCAAACAGTAACATTATTGAACGAAATACCTTAATTTTTAATAACGCAGTTACATTTTAAGCCAAAAAGAATTAATTTTATACCAAAACTAGATGAATTTTAACCAATTTGGAATTCTCAACCAAAAACATGGATATTTAACCAAGAAAATAATTTTCTACAAAAAATGTTAATGTTCTAACATACATGAATTGTAAACGAGAAATCTTATTTAATTTGCTTACTTTATTGTATTAATTCAGATCGCATTTAAGGGGTAACACCACTCTAGGATTCTGGAAAAATCGATTTTTTTGGCTTAAACAATACTTTAGGATCATAAAAACAATATGCAGTTGGTCCTATATATAATGTAGACATCGCAGATTAGAGGTAACATATTTCAATGATTTAGTGCTAGTAAAATTTTAACGCGTTTTTCTCTAAACAACTTTTTTCAAACTGGGAGGATGTATTACTTAATCACCGTTGCATGAATCGATTTGAAATTTCAAAAGTAGCTTCACAATGACATTCTCTATCCAAGTACGTTGCCATTTTCTATCGAATTTAAAATAAATAAATTTTTTTTATACTTCAATATATCTTAAATAAATTTTTAATAAATCTTCTAAAAGGAAATCTTATTACTTTTTTCATACACTCAAAGTAAATCGTCAAAGTTAGGCTTTTTTCTACCGCTAGAGTTTTGTTACCCCTTAAGCGAAAAACATTAGACAAGGGGTGAAAAATTTTGGAAAACTGGAGGAGAAAGATAAATTTTTTGAACAGCGGAAAAGTGGGGACTAGCAGAAAGAGTATGAAGTTTGTGATAGTAAAATGAGATGAATCAGAGTGTCTCTCCTACGCGATACTTGTGCAAAAGACAGAAGAAAGAGATTTGTGCAAAAGAAAAAAGCGTGCGCAAGAGCTACTTTCATTATTATTATTACACCATTATGCCATTTCCCTTGCGGGGTAGGCGTGACTCACTCGGCAGGGGAAAGGAGTAGTGTGTGGAAGGGATAGAGATTTTTCAGATTGATCCAGAATTCTCGTGCTATTTAAGTAAATAACACGTTCGTTCCGCAACACTGCTCCGACCCAGGTTGCTGATCAATCTCTCTAGCAATCACCCCAAGCGAAGAACCTCACGAAGTCGTTATGTAAGGTTCCCCACTTGGGTCCATTAATAAACTATTAACTAGGGTCTTATTCACACATTCTAATCATTCTTTCCGCGGTCTACCTCTGGGTACGCTGCCATTTACTTTACCTTGATACACTTGTTTCGTTAGTCGTTCATTTGGCATTCTCTCAACATGCCCGAACCATCTTAACTGATTTGTTTCCCATGTGTCTACTAGCGTCTCTTCTGCACCACATTCCTTTAGAATTATCTCGTTACTTACTTTGTCCATTAGGGTTTTCCCGCTTATTATGCGCATGAATCTCATGTCAATTGCGTTAATTTTACTCTTATCTTTTTCTTGATAAGTTCATGTCTCGCTACCGTATAGTACAGTCGGTACAAATATAGAATTATCTATTGCCATTTTAGCTTTATTTGATATATTTTTACTTCTGATAAGGGGACCTGCTCTACCAATAACCTTCTTACCTTTATTTATTCGTCTATCTAATTCCTCATCTATCTTCCCGTCCCTAGTGAATAAGCTACCAATGTATACGAACCTACCAACTTGTTCAATTCTCTCATAATTTAATAAAATATTGCATAGTGTTTTCTCACTCTTTCCTTCGAACACCATAGTTTTTGTTTTATTTGCGTTAATTTTGAGGCCCATGCTCTTCATGCTTGCATCTAGTTTATTCAACATTCTTTGTAGGTCTTCGATATAGACTCTACCATAACAATCTTATCATCTGCGAACGCTAGCCCTGGTACCCTTACTGTTTCGAGATCCACACCCTCTTCGTCGAAGAGAGCCATTCTTAAACACTTGTCCATAAATAATATAAATAACCATGAAGACACAACGCGTCCTTGTCTAACTCCTTGAATAATATCGAAACAGTCACATAGTTTCCCATTCACACTAACACTCGCATTGCTACCTGTATATATTGTTTTTATAGCTTGTAGGATCCATCCATTGACTCCATACTCTTTCAGAACTTCCCAAAGTTTACTTCTATCTACATTGTCAAAAGCTTTTTCTAGGTCAACAAATGCACAGAAAACTTTTTTCCTACTCTCAAACTTTCTTCTGTTCTTTGCCTTAAGCTAAATATTTGATCTGTACATGACCTTCCTGGCATAAACCCACTTTGGACTTCCCAAATCTTTGCTTCTGTTATTTTCATTAACCTACGAATAAGTATTTTTTAATATATTTTACTTACGGTGCGCTGCGAAATAGAGGAAGGATGAAGAGGAGGTTGAGAAGGAAGAAAAGCGTCTGAAAAAGACAACTGCCCGTAAGAGACCCTCCTATGCTCTACGAAAGAAAGCGGAAGAAGAAAGAGAATAAGGGTACGAAAGATACACGCGGCAGTACCAAGCTATTTTTATGTGTTGCAAAAGAAAAGAAGGAAAGGGAAAATGAGGAGGAGATGTAGAAGCAGGGGCAGAAGGAGGATAAGGAGAATAAGAAGAAGCTTACGGAAGAGAAAAGAGTGCGTAAGACACTTTTATGCTCTACCAAAGATAGAAAAAGAAGAACAAGTAGGAGAAAAAGTGTACAGAAGAGGCAATCGTCAGAGACACTCTTATACGCTAGGAACGTATGAGAAAATGCACGAGTGCTATATTCAGCAGCATTTTTTCCTGCGTGTCTGAATTGCAGAATCTCCGGTGCGGAATGCATTAGATAAGAAAAACTTGATAAGCCGTACATGATACCCTGATAACATTCGAGGTACATTCATGGCCGAATAATTCGCGTAATAGAGTGTAGGCAGGAGTAGTAAGTTAGCAGGGGTTTTGCTAGTGGGTTCGAGGTTCTGCACTGGTGGGTCGAGCTGACCTACCAAAAACCGAGTGTGCAAATCGTGCATACCGAGGGCGCTTCCTTCGCGTACATTCATACGTGATCAGCGATGAGAAAAGGCATAAAGAGAAAGCTTAACTCACTTGTGTGTAATCTCATGCTTATTTGTGTGCAAGCACATTCATGTGCAAAAGCACATGAGGGGCAAAGGACGCTTGGAAGGTAGGTTACGTATGAACGGAACTAACGTATGAGGTTGGAGCGTGGCCAGACACTATTTCACACAGGCAACCAGGGCAGAACTGGCCTCCCGGTGGTCGGCTAAACTCTGGGCTGACCAATGGACTACCGGATAACCTATGCTACCTGGCTCATCCTCTGGAAATATGCTTATGCTATCAAATCCTAATATGATCCTCTTCTGAGCTAAAATATCGGGATATTTAATACTCAAACGAAATGTGAGTCCAGCTTCCATGCTTTTTAGACATACTGTCGTCATGATATATTATCATTATTATGTTCATTTTTTTTTGTAAAATTGTTCACAATATTTTGAAAGAAAAACTTTCCTCATTTGTAAGGTTTTGTAGCCCCAGGTAGTTTTGTATTCCCTTTATAGTTTGGGTTGGGTGTCTATTCAACGTAACATTTTTCCAGCCAAAACCAAATGATTGACACGGCAAAAGGGCATAAGCGCCAATGTTTGATATTTAAAAAAAGGCAAGAAAGCCAAAATTTGAAATTCCAAAGAGGCATAAGTTCCTAAATTTTGCAAACTGAAAGGGCATAAGTACCAACAATGTAACTTCAAAAGGGCAAAATTCCAAACAAGGAAGAATTAAACTTGACCAAAATGAACTTTCCAACCAAAGAGAATGAATCGCTAACAAAGCAGTTCAATTATTGAATAAAAAATTACTTTATAACAAAATAAGTGACTATTTAATATTCTAATTGGATTTTCCAAAAAAAATTGAATTTGTAAACACTTAGTTGAATTTTCGACCTAGAAAGATTAATTTTTAACAAGAAAAAAGATATTAATGCGCAAAAATCAGTTGTATTTCCAAACAATTTAATTTTTAAGATGCAAAGAGCAACTTTTAGTAGACGCTTACATTTGTTATGCAATAGGGAAATTTTTTTGTTTAAAAAGAGAAAAATGTCAACAAAGCAATTATATTTTCAGCACTAAAATTAATTTTTTTTCACCAAATAAGGGAATTTTTCACACAATAAATAAACTTTCTGCAAAACAATTTTTTTGGTTAAAATGATGAATCATCTACAAAAAAATTATTTTTTGATACAGAACTTTAACTTTTAATCAAATAGTTAAATTTTCAATACAAAAAATGATAAATCCTCAATTACGACTATAATCATTGATATTTCAACCATAAAGGATTTCAGTTTTCAATTTAAAAACAGTTGTAATTTTATGAACATTGTTTAACGTTTGAAACAGAACAAATTAAAAATTTTTAAATCAAGGTTGGCAGTAGAGAAGAATTTATTTTAAGATTAAACAAAAGTCCTTTCTCAAGATAAAGGGTTGCTGAATTGAGACTATAAAAGAATAATTGAGAAAAGTTCTCCAGATTTAAAAAAATTATGGCTAAGTGGAAATTTTTAATTAGATTTAATTACAATTTTATTTAAATTATTTTATGAAAGAAAAGATTTCAAAAAAATATTTTCATCACAATGTGTATTTGAAGTTCTGATGCAATAAAAGAACTTCCAATAAGAATGTTGATTATTTAGTTCTGCACCCCCATCCTTCAAATACACTCTAGGTCCCATATAATAACAGTTTCGGGGATTGCCGCGCACTGACCTTATATCTACATTGGTATCCTATAAACGTAAGCAGTCAGAGCCGCCTGAGCCTTTTTCAATTGGAATGCATAATATTGCGCAATATATTCGACAGAGTACTCGTGCACTTCGGCCCGTCGGAGGCAAGAGTCGCACCGTCTCTCGCCCTGCTACCTCATAAACTGCGTGGGCTAGCAGCTCTAGGAATTACAAAACCGAAACGCCTTCTATGGGACAGAGAGTGTATAGTAATCATGATGATTTTTCAGGAGAGATAAGAGTCGTTATCAAAGATTAAATTTTCTATTGAGAAAATGCGAAACTCAGTTTCATTCTAAGAAAAAAAAGTTACACTTTAAATTAAAAAAAAAAAACGAAACAGATCAATTTTGTTCGAAACATCTGAAAACAAGTGCTGGAAATTCTAATTAAGTCAGTTTGAGTCAGATAAAGAAGGAAAGACTCCGCAGATGAAATCGTTTACTTTTATGTTGTGTTTGCAAACACGAAATACCAATAAACTTATTCGGAATATTGGCATGCCGCCAGTCGGAATTCTCGTCCTTATAAGCTCAGATCTGAAATGCGTTTCGTAGTACGCATATTCACGTGGCTCGACAGATCGAGAGTGGTTTGGAACAAGTTTTTACGAGGTTCCTAATTTTGTTCGAAGAATCGGATTTAGGCGGTCCACACGCGACACTGAGCACTTACGGTAACGATTTGGGCCACCCACGTGAAAGTTCACTCGAAACTTGGTATCGCGCCATTCGCGGCAACCCAGAAGAAATGCTGCTCTTAGAGTAAAACGTTAATTACCGCGGTGCCGGGCAAAGGGCTTCTTAAAACAGAAATAAAAAAAGAGTGGAAAAATACTTAAAGTTGAAGACAATTCAGAATTTTGGTTTATTTCATTTCATCATTTTATATATAAAATTAAACTAATTATTTTGTAAACTCTTTACAATAATTTGAGTAATTTTTCAAAAGTAGAGAAATGAGCTATTTTGCATGCTATGATAAAACATGCCATAGTTAATTTAATATAAAACATTCAAAAATTTGAAAGGGAATATTTCTAACCGAAAAGTTGACTTTTTAACAGAAAAATATTAAGTTTATTTCAGAAGAGATTAATTTTTAACAAAGAACTTAAGTTTCCAAGCCAAAAAGTCGAATGGTCTAAAGAGCAATTGACTTTTAAACCCGAAAATATGTTTTTTTTAATCAAATAGTTAAATTTCGAACAATACAAATTAATTTTAGCCTGAACCGAGAAAAAAGTTAAAGTTTTAATCAAATGGGAGGATTTTTAAACATATAAAGAGGAATTCTCAACCAGTTTGAAATTTAAAAAAAAATTAATTAATTGCAACTAAAAACAACATTTTGACATAAAAAGTCGAATCATAATGTCAAAAGAATGAAAGTATCAGAAGATAGTTGAATGTTTAACAAAGAACTTTTTTACCGACTAGAATTACTATTTTCAATAAAAAAATGATCTACTTTTAAACCAGAGAGACGAACTTTCATAAGAACGGTTGCATTTTCGAAAAATGATTAATGAACCACTTTAATTTTTAAGCGAAAAAGAGACATTGTTTAGAAGACAGTGGAATTTTCAACCCAAAAGAACGAATTTGGGGCCAAAAAACAAAAACTTTTCAAATATTGTAACTAAAATGATGAATAAATAATTGATATTTTAGTCACGAAAACATTTTAATTTTAGATAAAAATTATACTCACTTAAACAAAATGGTATACGTTCGATTTCGTACGAAAAGAATAGATTCTTCAACACATACAAGATTAATTTCGAACGAATTGGTGAGTTTTCAATCTAAAAAGTTAAATTCTATATAAAACAGTTGAATTTTCAATACAAAAATATTAAATATTCAGAAAAGTTAATTTTCAATCGAAAACTTACTTTTTAATACAAAAGTTAATTTTCAACCAAATAGTTGGATTTTTAAACCAAACAGATTTGGTTTCAACCAAATTCTCGAATTTCCGACCCTGAAGGACCAAATTTCAACAAAATAGTTTAAGTTTCAACACGACGATATGAATTTTCATTAAAAAGTTCAACGTCAAACAAAAACAAAAAAAATCGATCAAATAGTTTAATTGTAACTTAAAAAGAATGAATTTTCAACAACAAATGAATTAGTTAAATTATAAGTTAAAAAAAATTTATGATAATAAAAAACTATTTTTTTCAGAAAACAGTTAAATTTTCAAATAAAGAGACGGATTTTCAACTTATAAATGGATTCTTAATGAAGTAATTCAACTTTCAACGAAGTACTTGCATTTGCAACCAAGAAGATTAACTTTCCTCCAAAAAAGATAAATTCTCAAAAAATAATATAATAGTTATTATTTGAACTTAGAAATAGTTGCAATTAACTAAAATGTAATAATTTTGAACATTAAGTCTAATTTACAAGCAAGGAAGATTTTTCAGACATAAAAGAAAAAACAATTTAGCTAATTTGTTGGACTTTAAGGCAAAAGAAAAGATGAATGCTCTATGTAAAATGTAGGAAATGTCTCGTCCCGAAATTTGGGATTACTAGTCCAATATTTTACATGAGTTTGTCTAGTCATCTCGATTTTTCGGGACGACTAGTTCATCCATGTTATACTTTTAACCAAATAGTCCAATTTATTACCAAGAGAGATGAATTTTTATTGAAAAATGCAATAGTACAGACATTTCTATTGAGAAGAATTAACATTCAACGAATATTGACTTTCCTATTGTCTTCTAATAATTTAGTTCGCATTTCAGAAAGAAAAAAAAGAAAAAACAGGAAGTCTTTTCAAAAAGGGAGAAAAAGAGGAATTATTTCAAAAGGGGTAAAGATAATAACAAGGGAAAAACTATGAAGTCTCTGTTTAACAGCTCAAATTCATGTAAAACAAAATCACTAATTAAAATATTTCCAAGCATTCCAAAAAATTGTTATTTATATTCTCTACATATGATATCACATTCTGCATTAACGCTCCCCCGGCGTTGAAACTCGTGACAATAGTCGTATTTGAACTGGTCCTAATCTAATAAATTAGGAATTTTGCATTTTTAGCTCTACAGAATGGGTTAAACTCAGGTCAGAGATTACTCGTGTGAAGGATTCGAATCAGACATTTAACGAGGGTTGAAGTGCCTAATCGGCTCTTTCTAATTAAAGGTTGCTAACCGCTGATACGCGGAGAGAAATTTACGGTTGACCCACGGGATTTTCAAACGATGTTTCACATCGCCCTGTGCCATGTAGAAGAAAGGGCAGTAGAAAAGGTCCGGAGAGACAACGATAAAAGCAGAATGATAAAAAAATATAAAAAAGGATTGGGGAAAGAATTGAAACAGTGTTGTCCACTTTGCCTTATTTCATTACCTACTTGGACGGGCCCAGAGGAGGAAGATGCGGTGGTTTGTTCTCTCTTACAGGATTTAGCACCTCTCCGCTTTAATAATGGCGTTAATAACGACGTTGGGTTCTTGCGCGCAAGGGGGCGCTATGGGCAGAAGTGAACCTTTACGCGGACTTAATTACTTACTGTCAGGAGCTTAAGTCGTAACAGCCGCTTACTCACCTGGAACAGAAAAAAGTCAAAGGATTAATTGATTTACCTTCTGCAAAAGTGAGCATTAAATCCCCGACGAGGGCAAGGGACGAGGGAACAGGTAGAGATATTTTATATTATGCGAGAGAAATCTTAGTCACTGAATAACAATTATTTGCTCTGGAATCTCCAATAAAAGTAGAGTGCGGAAATTAGAACTTTAGGATAGTGACCAATTTTTTAGTTTCACTGAACATTAATATAAACAAAATAAAAAAATTCAGAGTAAAATTTAAAATGTTAAATTTATTTATTTATTTGAAGCCAAAAAGTTAACTTTTCTACCAAAAACGATAAATGTTCAATTCAGGACAAATTGTTGACCAGAAAAGATGACTTTGTAAAAAAATAAATTAATTTAAAAAAAGACGGTTGAATTTTAGAACCAAAGAAACTGACTTTTTAGCAAAATACTTGAATTCTTAAAAATAGAAATTTCAACCAAATAGTTGTATTGTATAATTATTTGAAACCACATCAATTCTTTCTTCGATCGACAATATTTATGGATTTACAACAATATAGTTTACAACAAAATAGTTGAGTTTTGAAGCAACGGAGACAAATATTCAAACAGAAAGTGGAATTTTTAACATAAAAAGATAAATTTTTAACTACATGTTCGAATTTTTAAGTCAAGACTATTAAACTAAAAACAAAAACAGTTTCATTTTCAGCGAAATTATCAAGTATCCAAGCTAAAAAAGACGACGTTTTTAAGATGGCAGTTAAATCTGTAACCAGTAAAATTGAATTCACAACCAAAATATTACTTTTAAACGTAAAAGGTTATTAGTAATATTTCAACATAAAAAGAAAACGGACTTTTAATGAAATAGTTAAGGTTTTATCCCAAGAGTTAAATTTCCATCAAAATAATTCAATTTTCCAAAAAAAGGTCCAATTTTAATCAAGTAGTTGAATTATCAACAAAGAAAGATGAATTTTAAATAAAATAACCGATTGTTAGTAAGAATATATTTATCTTCAAACGAAAAAGTTAAATATTCAATATCATAATGAAAGTTTTCAACAAAATATATCAATTTTTTAGAAGACAGTTGGATTTATAACCCAAAGTTGAATTTTCAAAAACAGAAAGAAACTTTCAACTAAGTAGTTAAGTTCTTATCCTCGTAGATAAAATTTCAACAAAATAAATCGATTTAAAATACAATAATTAAACTTTAAACAATATAAATTTTTAACCAAATGGTTTAATTTTCGAACTATAAAGATGAGTTTTCTAACAAAAAAGACGAATTTCTAAAGGAAAAAAAAACGAATTTTCCATTAGAAAGATCAATTTTCTACCAAAAGGACGAATTCTTAATTAAATCATTGAATTCTCAAACAGAAGTAACTAATTTTTAAGAAAACAGTTACCATGGTGTTTTCAATTTGATAAGATACACTTTCAGTAAAATAGATACATTTTAAAGCCAAAAGACAAGTTGAAATCTAAAAAAAGATTAATTTTGAACTGAAAATGGAGAAAGTACATTTTCAGTTATAAACATTAATTTCAAACAAAAAGCAAAGATGGATCTGTTACCAAATAGTTAAAATATTAACTGACGAGATGAATTTGTAACTAAAATGCTGAATCCACCATTGAAATAGTCAAATTTTCAATTAAAATATTCGTTCGTATAAAAAAAAGAATATCAATAAAATAATTAAATTCTCAACAAAGTAAATAAATTTTCAATTAAAAAAACAAATATTGATTGAAAATATTTTTATTTTAAACAAAAAGGGTGAGTTCTTAACTAATAATATGAATTTTAAATCAAGAAGGTTAATCTTATAACAAAATAGACAAATTTTCTAATAGAAAATATCATTTACTTTAGTTTTAAACAAACATAAAATCGCAGTTTCAACAATATGTTAGAATTTTTAACGAAAAATGTAAAATTGACATCTTTATTTAAAAAATTATCGTAAACAAAAAATAAAAAATTGCAATAAATAGTTCAAACTTTTAAGCAAAAAGTTTAACTCTTAGTAATTAAATAAATTTGTAACATAGTCAAGCAACTTCACCCAAAAACTTAAATTTAAAATTAAAGACATCAATTTTAAAAAAACTTAAACTTCCAATATAAAAAAATATCTTTAATCAAAGAGGTGCATTTTGAGTAAATAATGTAATATTAGATATTTTAACAAAAAAAGATTGTTATTTTACAGAAATAACAGTTTAACTTGTAACGCAAAAAGACGACTTTTCAACAAAACAGTCAAATTTTTAACATAAAAGAATTCATTGACGATCAAATTGTTCAATTTTTACCTAAATAATAAAAACTTTATATTTTATACTTAGCTCGGATAGGATATTGTGCTGCATCGGCCATTTAGAAATAGCTTCTTTCTGCGTTTAAATACTAAAAAAAAGTACTTTTCCTAAATGAGAGAGACTTTTTTGTTATTCAAAATACGACATTGCCATATATAGTGTATTTTTTGTGATTTTGACACGTATTGATTGACCTATTCTTGGACCTTTTATAACACACCAGTGCTGATTAATAAAGCTTCAAAAAAATTGGTATATTTTGTTTATATGAGAAAAACTTTACTAATGTTAGGAATCCCAGTGGGTACAAGCATTAAAAAACATCTTTAGAACGGCTTAAAAATGTCCTATGTCAGTCCATATAACGTTGAATAAACATACAATGTTCCAGAGACGTTTTAAAGACGTATTTCGAACATAAAACGTTTTTAGACAATTATTTGGTCTGACTTAATACAGTTGTTAAAACGTGCAAATGACGTATTTGGACTTGTACGTCCAAGAAACGTTTTTAGGACGTTCCAATTACGTTCTAAAATGTAGTGCCCACTGGGATATTACTATACTGTATCTGAGATATTTGTTCGGCTCTTCGAGATACGTCGAATGATCTTTTGACGAACCTTCTATGCCCTCTCATGATCTAGCAATACCGATTTATAAATTCAAAAGATATATTGTTCATCTTGTTGATATAAGAAAAACTTTTAAAATATTAAAAATATAACTGTCAATTTCCTTTTTAAATTTTTGAACATAAATTATTTTCTTTGTTTATAAAAGGATTTGCTTTAGTTTGGGAATATAAGAGTACTGCATTTAATGTAATTATACAAGTCTTCAAGACGCGTGGATTGATCTATGGACGATGATCATTCCTAATCAATTAACAAAAACTTGGAAAGTCTAAAAAAATGTTAAGCTGTTCATTGTAACAGAACATTGACAAAGAAGCACAAGCTTGAAAAACATCGAAAGTATACATTTTTTATATTGTTAGGGAAAAACCAAAATGGGGACAAAAATGTTCATAAGATTAGCAAAAATGACTACACTCATTGTGTATACACCTATAGTACTTCGCAGCCGTATTTGATTTACTACTATTGAATATTTTCTAGATGAAACCTTTTGACCTCAGCAGAAAAATTATTCATTTATTCATCAACTCTCAGATTTTCATCGCAGATGCGAGATCACTCTGTTTTCAGTGGAAGTAATTAGTAATCGTACCTGGCAATTACGGAAGGGAAAAAATCGAAAAATCGGGGAATACCGTTTTAGCTGGTTCTACGTCGATAAATCTTGGTCGGCATGCAATTAATCGGGCGCGAGGCAGTCGAAACACAAGCTGACCCTCGGTCAGTGGCGAGTGCCGAGTATCTTTTCCGAACGATTCTGGTAGGCTGTTGTTTCGGACACTGTGGAGTAGTCGAGACCAAAATAATAACAACCACCAATTAAAATACCTTATTATGGAGAAACAATACAGTTGCCGCGGTGAGACATTGGGTGGAAAAAGAGAGGAGATAAGAGATGGAACATTTTAGGAATCTCTCGTGACCTATGTGGTCTGCGCTTCGCAGAAAAATTGGTAAAAAGTCTCGGAAAGTAGATCTGCCCTTAGTTCAATTAAAAAAGGAAAAAATGTTTTTATTTTTGTTTCACAATTAAAAGCGGTCATTTAAGAAAATGAAAAGAAAAGAAATCACTTAGCCAGATGACGTAACGCCTCCACTTGAAGTGCTAACTTTTGAATATCAAGATCTTGACATGTTTCTTCTCTTGTTAAATATATGTCAGACTTCAAAGCACAGCACTGGTTTAAAACAGGTCAAGTAGGTTAACTTTTTGAAAAAATAGGAGGATAACAGTGGAATAAATTATTCAAATAAAAATTAATTTAAACTATAGAAATAATAATTTAATTTATTCAATTCAATTTAATTTAAGTTTCTTAAACTTCAACTCGAAATGTATATTACATTTTAAACAAAATAATTTAAGTTTTAAGAGGAAAAAATTTATATTAATAGAGGTGAATTTTTAATAAAACGGTTGAGTTTTGAATCTAAATAGTCAAATATTTTAGAAACCCGATAAGTTTATAACTTCAAAAGATGGATATTTAACAAAAAAGTTAATTTTAAACTATGAAAGATTAATTTTCAACGAAATAGACGAATTCTCTAACAAAAAATATTTTACAATTTCAAAAACCAAATAGTCAAATGTAAAAAAAGTTATTTTTTTTTCAATAATTTAACTTTTATGTGGAAGAGACTATTTTTTAGGAAAGTAATTAATTTTTTAACCAACTTTTTCAATTAAAAATCTACAAAGAAGTTTATATTTCAAACAAAAAGATTTTTATTAAAAATCAAAATCAGTTGAATTTATCATAAACCTCGTCCAAGCCCCGTGGATTTTCAACATAATCGTTAAATCTTCAACCAAAATAGATGCAATGAAATGAATCTTAAAAAAATGAATCTCGAATAAATATATTCAACGCTAAACCAAGTAGAGGAATTTTCAAGTCAATAAGACGAATTGTTTACAAAACATTTGAACTTTTAACCCAAAAATCTGAGTTATCAGCGAAAAATTTAATTTCTAATGAAATATTTAAATTTTCTACTACATCGTTGAATTTTCAGCCCAACGAGATAAAATTTTATCGAAATAGGTTCTTCTTTAACAAAAAAAGGAATTTTTAATTAATATCGTGAATCTCCTTTAAAAAAAATGAATTTTTAACAAAGCAGTCCAACTTTCAAATAAAAAGATGAATTCTTAAGGAAAAATATAAAAGACGATATTAAACAAAAAAAATATTTTTTTAATCAAAAAAAGATAAATAGAATCCCATAAACGACGCATTTTTAACCAAAAAAGATTTTTCATGAAATCCACGAGAAGAAATTAATTTTTATCAAAAAATATTGTGACCAAAAAAGATGAATTAAAAATATGACTTTTAAAATAAGTGAAATTTCAATCAAATATAGTTCTATCCATTATTTTCACATTTAAGCGAAGAATGAGTAAGACATGAATAAAAGGAAAAAGGAGAAGGTTCTTGAAAATAAATGTTTACGAAAATAGTAAAAAAAGGTAATATTTTCTTAAGGAAATTATTAAAGCCTATTTATTTACCGAATCTCAATTTGTGCTGAAAAAGAGGGTTTATATTACATTTATTTGACGGAATGCTAGCAGCACACGTGTGGTAGAAAAGGGTTGCTCGAAGGGGGGATCGTTAAGGGTTGAAGTTACTCTTCACCGCGAAACAAATTAACGAAGTCTGCGTGCCCAATTAAAATGGACCTACATATATGCCGATGAATTGCAAAATATTTTCTCTCGGAGTTTTGAAATCAAAGCCTTACTAATCAATTAGAATAAATTAATAAACTTAATTTTTTCAGATTCCTGACCAATTAGTTAAATAATAATTACAATTTTTCTGCCATATTTTTATTTTATTTTTTATTCAAAAATTATTTTCCATACCTGTTTTTAAAAAGTTCCTGCTTTTTTCGTTTCTTTTTTCGCTTAAATGAGAACTGAAATAGAAGAATCCAATAATAAAATGTAACTATCTTTAATGGAAAGTTTGTTTAAAGTCTCTTATCGTATTTTTGGTTCACAATTCATCTCGTTTGGATAATAATTTCCATGTTTGGTTAAAAAATTACCCTTTTCAGTTAAAAATGTAACCATTTAGTGGAAGATATATTTTTGGCAGAAAATTAATGTTTTTGGTCAAAAGGTAATCTTTTTATTGGAAAATTTAACTACTTGCTTGGAAGTCGAACTCATTTGATAAAAATTGAATTTTGCGTCTAGTTTTAGTTTTTTAAAAATATTTTTTAGTTTGAAATGCAATAATTTGATATAAAATTGATCTATTTGGTGGAAAATTAACTTTTTTGTTTAAATTTAATATTTAGATAAAAAATGGAAATATAAGTTATAATAAAAAAAGTTATTTTAGTGATTCGGTGAAAAAATCTTGATAATTTTATAATTGAATTATTTACTCAAAAATGTAATTATTTAGTGAAATTTTAACTTATTAGTTGAAAAACCATATTTTAGGGTTCAAACTTCAAATGGTTTGTCTTTTTGTCTTCAAAAATCGATATTTTCGTTAAAAATTAGTTTATTTGGTTAAAAATACGTTTCTTTGGTAAAACATGAATATTTTAATGATTGAAAACTCATATTTTTACTTAAAAGTTAATTTACTTTATTAAAAATTCCTCCGTTTTTTTTAATCAACGTTTCTGTAAAAATCCGCTTTTTTTGGTTCAGGATTAAGTTCTTTGAATGAAAATTAAACTGGTTTGTAGTTAATTCATCCTTTTAGCTTTAAAATTCAACAAGTCTATTAAAAATTACTTCCTTTTATAGAAAATAAATTTTCTTAATTGAAAATTAATCTCTTCGGTTAAAAATTATGCTATTTGGTTAACAATTCATCTCTTCAGTTTAAAAATTCTGTTTAAGTAAAAAATTAGTCCTGTTTGTTAAAAATTCAGCTTGTTGGTTGAGAATTAACTTATTTTTTAATAATTCGTCTTTGTAGGTTGAAGTCAATTGGCTGAAATTTTTGTTGTGTGAAAATTAATTTGTTGAACTGGATTTTTAAGGATTTTATTTTTAGTTAAAACTGATCTTCTTTACTTCAAAATTCAACCCTTAGTTTGGAAATTTATCTTTCTGGATTAAAATTAACTTTATTTATGAACATTCATCATGAGTGGTTTGAAAGTTCACTGTGTTATAGAATATTTAAAATTTTGGCTTGACAGCTGAATTTTTGTTGAAAATTTGTCTTTTTAAGCAGAAAATTACTGTTCGTTGTTGAAAATTCGTCTTTGGGTGAAAAATTAATCATCATGGTTGAAAAATGTATCTTTGTGGGTTGACAATTGAAATATTTGGTTGAAAATTGAACTATTTTGTAAAAAATGTAATTATTTTGTTGAAAATTCATCTTTTTTGTTCATAAATTCAACTGTTTTTTCGAAAATTTGCTCTTTTGGATAGAAGCTTCATCTTTTTGGTAAAAATGTCACTTTTCTTGGTTCAAGTGTTTTATTGAAAATTATTCAAAATATTTGGGTGGAAATGCAATACATATAATCGTGAAATCTCAACAATTTGAAACGTTTCAAATGAAATTCAAAATGGTACCATCGCTTATTTTATTAAAAAGCATTTGTTCCTCCATTTTCTTGAAAAATCTCTCTTTTTGTGCAGTGTTAAAAACATTTCGGGCTGTAAAATTTAATCTTGTAATAGTTTCAATTGTTCTTAATTCATTAACGAAAGCCAAAATTGGTACCGTAATTTATTGAGGACCCCTATTTTGTGAATATGTAAATTTTCGAAACTGTTAACTTTTTCCTAATTTACACTTCATACGATTTTTGATTTAAAATTGGTTTGTGTATGACGTACGCTTAATGTAATACCATTGACCTGTTTGCTTGGTTAATATCAACTCTATTAAGCTCCTGCTGTTATAACATCACATCGACGACACGTTCCATATACCGCTACGCTTACATAGAGAAGGCAATTTTAATTAAACGCGCCGCTGTTACATGGTCGATACGCGCAGCGCTCCATAAGACAAAAGAAGAAAGTAAAAGGCAAATTTCCTATACAAAAGGCTTGTTTAACATTATAGGCATTAAATCCCGCCAGAAAGTAATGAAAGTTTTATAGTATCAGTTCAAAACTTATATTACTTTTAAAATTATTTATGGCTCACAAATTAGTTCTGCTTAATTAATTTATCCTATAATATATTGAGCATTGATTAGGGTGGTCTTTCTTAATAAAGTTACAATTTATTTTTGAAATGTCCTCGAAATTTTATAAAGGTCGTTTATTATTTAACTCTTGTCCCAGGCACTTGAACTGTCGAAATATAAAAATTACGAATGCAAAATTTACGAAAATATTTTAAATTTACTAATTACAAAATGAAAGGCTTAAAATTTTCCCAAAAGAAAAAATCTTGAATGATAAAAACGCAGATAACTAAAAATCGTCAATTATAAATTCTTTCTTTACATTTTATCTTCTTATCACGTCAGGTTGTTGAGAAAATTGAACTAAAAACTCTTTTTAATAGTTTTTGCCTTTTTTACTTTTGGTAAGGTATAGTTCATATTTGTTTGGTGGTCCTGTGTAATTATTGAAAAAATTAAACATGGAATCTCGAAAATTTTTCTATTAAATCTTTGGTTGTTGATAATTTGTAAGTTATTATATTTCTGATTTGGAAATTGATAATATTATACGTAATTTTCAAACACGGCAATTTTATATTTTAGAATTCTCTTATTTTAGCAGTTTAATAAATTCAGCATTTTTATAACTTCGTAATTTTATTTATCGTGTATTTAAAAAATTGAGTATCTCATGATTCTCATTTCATTTTTATGCCTGCTTGGACATAAATGAAAATGTTTACTGATTCACGTTTGACCACCGAATTTAGGCAGCGCTTGGCTCGGTTATATTCTGATGGGGGTCGCAGGACTAAACGGAGTGTCATTTATCAATTTTTAATCTGCCTCCACTCTCATATTTATAATAATAACAATAATTCTAAACTTTGAATAAATTTAAGCAATTTTGCAGTCGCACACTTTTTCACTAATCCTCAGTATCTAAAAGTGTTACATTCGGGAAAATTTTCTGTGCGAAATTTTTAATTTTCGTTAACTGGAAATTTCTAAAACTTTGAAAATAGTGGTCCCAACAATTGTAGTAATGAATAAGATTGTCTATAGTTATTAACAAAGAATGACTAAATATTGCAAAAAATATAATCTCGTCCAATTAAATATTTTAGAAATAACTTATCTTTACATCTTTTGAAGATCCAAGGTAGCGGTCAACTGAGTATTTTAAAAATAGTTCATTTCAGCAGCTTTCAATTCAATAATTTTAAACTTCGCTAAAAATAGAACTGTGACTTTAGCAACCATTAGATGATGCCAGAATTCTAAAACTTTAAAAATCTCCGAGATAGCGATCAGTCGAATTTTCAAAATTGTTTCCAACGATTCAACGAAATCTTCTTATACTTTGCAGGAAAATAGAGTTTGTTTTAAAGCATTTTTTGTTGGTATTGAATGTTGAAAAGTACTGTTCTTTCCATGTATTCTGTGTCGATGTGAGGCATAAGTATTTTTTAATCAAAACCTTATGAGCTTTTTTTTAAATATTTACTTGGTCGCAATCATGAAATTTTTTTTAAATGTTGGACTTCTGGGATTAAATAGTGCTTTATAAAGCCGGGCTAAATGATTTTGATAATAAATTTGGAATATATTTAATTTAAAACTGAAAAATGAGGTATTTTTTCAAGACTCAATTGCCTGCAATCTTAGTTTTTTCAGAAATTTTTATTTTCCTGTCTATCGTTCACTTTAGGCTAACTTATGAGATTTCTATAAAATATTTTATTATTTTTATTCAAGAACTATAGAAAATACAAATGTGAATGATTTGAAAAAAACTGAAATAATTTCGTAACTTAAATTATTTCGCATAGTTTTTCCTATGTTAATGCTAATTATCTATTTTTTGTGGACAAAGTATTTCCATGAAAAGTTAAAAAAAACCAGTCTAGTATGTAAGTCCAGAATTTTCCTGAAACAGCTTCTAGTTAATTAAAATGAAAATGATTAATAAATGGCATACACTACAGAGAAAATTAGCCATGCGCCTAATTTTTCAGTGTTGTTAAATTCTTTTAATTTTCATTATTCTTAATATGAGTTTTTTCGCATAAGAGTACGAAATATAACAAAATTCTTTATTTTAACAAGGGTATTTTATAGGAAAAATATTAATTTTATAAAAGTATATTGCAAAAAACATAAAATTTTGATGTTTTCGAAAAACTTGAAAAACACTGAACATAATTAGTATTTTTTAATTCACTGGCTCATTTTTAGAGGTAAGTCGCCCTAGAATTTTTTCTTATTGTTAAGATCATTTTAAAAATGTTCCCTAAAGGGGCTAAATAGGGTCAAACTTGGTTAAAAAGTAAAAAAAAAACACATAAATACTTACAAAGTCTGTTTAAGGCTATGTGATACTTAGAAAATTGTCGATTTTACCAGTTTCAGATTCCCCTGACTTTTTTTCTAGAATAATAAATATTTTATCTCAAAAATTTGGGAAATGATAGCGAACATGCTAACGGACGTCCACACACAATTTTTTTGCGTTTTTTTATAAAAAAAATTTGATATTGCTAAAAACGTGCGTGTATATTTCGTGGTTATGTGTGTTACAATTCACCCGAGCGTTACTTCCAAACTACACAATATTTTTGGCCGAAAACTTTGGACTTACAAATCAACATAGTAACTAATCTCCCGGAACTAACCTTGTTTGCACGCAATCAAAAAAGTTTATTTCATAAATAATTTTCAGATTATGGGAAAGGCAGAGATGAAAGACGACGTAACCTCAAAATAATGCATATGCATAACATTTTTATTTAGCACAATAAATTTTTTTGTTATTATCCCTCAAAAAAGAGTCCGGGGACGTTTATTATGATATTTTATAGCATCTCCGAATGCAGTTTTTTCATTATTTTTATTATTTATGTTTTAATCAATTCTTAGTAATATTAATAAAAATGTAATTGTTCGGAAATTTTTTCAGATCGAGTAGTAAGTACAATAATTATTTGAAATTTTTGACTTCCTTGCGCCAAGTTTTACCCCATGATAGAATCTAGGGAAAAATTATAAAACTATCGCCATAATTAGGAAAATGCTAAAGAGGCTTACCATCAAAATGCGCTCAAGAATCTGACAACCTTTTTATTTATTTTTAGAGTTATACCCTTTTCTCGAAAATATTTAAATTTGACGTTTTAACAAATTGACATTTTGCCTTAATCTTGGGATTATTTGACGCAGAATTTTAAAATAAAACATAGGGAGTTGATCTTTTACAGCTATAATTTTCAATGTTTTGTTTTAATTATTTAAATTTTGGACAATTATTATATTAAAGAAAGTAATTAAAATTAGGGAAACTCAACTGATATTATTGGAGGACTAACAGAAAATATCAGCGTGTTTATTTAATTAACAAAAATAGAAGATAAAAATTCTATTTGCAGGTATTATCTGTGTTTTGACTAGCACAAGATTCTATCAATCAAACCTTATAGTTTCCCCATAAATAATCCCTAATGAGAAGATCTAAATTGGTCTCGAAACATTTTGGTTTCCTAGTAGTATAAAAAATGGAGGAAATACTAAGGAAAACTTGAGAATTAGATTTTGGTTGACTTCTTCTGTTTCACCCTCTCCAATGAGCCGAAAAGGATAATACTTTTGGAAATCTGTTTTAGAATTGTGAATAATTTTATGCTCTGATATCTTTGCATTCAATTATACATAAGATAGTAGATCTCATTTCAATCTTAAATAAAATTCCGAAATAGAAACAATAATCTTATGATTCGTTTCAATCTGCAGGGTTTGCTTATTAATATTTAAAGAGTTCTTTCAATTAAGACAAAATAATTGTTTACTTGACTTCTTAAAAGAAACCTTTTTATTAAAAATTTTGTTAAAATAAATGTTAAAAATATTAGCAATCTGAGAAATGTAGAAAATGTTTGTATTGTTCATTTTCCTATGAGGACAATGTAATAATTTAAATAGATTTGTTTAGAATCAATGACAAATTTTATTTAATTGCGAGCCATTATAATAAAAAAATTCGTATGAATATTATAAAAATTAAGACATTTTAGATTATTTTCACAGGTAGTGTAAGAGATTATTGACAAACAAAAATATCGCACAATAATCATGTCACACTTAAAAATTTTCTAATCAAGTTGCGGACATTTTAATTAGTAAGTATATAAATAAAAGAATAATACGTCATTTTTTCCACATTGTATTCTTTTGTTCTGACTGTTCACTTACCCACTTAAACTTCTTAACATAGTTTCCGCTTGTACGAAATTGAACACCGTAATCGAACTACCGATGTCTAGTTTCTAAGACCACAAAATGTCTTTAACAAGAATTAAGAATTGACCTTGATAGTTGATACCTTATATCCCCATTAAATTGTTCGTGTCTACTCTCAGGGACATCCCTAAATTTAGTAAAAAAATTATAATCCGGAAACAGCTGTGATCCATAGCTTGAGTCCTGTTTTCTAGATCAATGGGCGAAGGTAAAATGGTGAAGAGAGGCTTGTATAATTAATGAACCAATGTAATTAAATCCTTTGATTTCCTAGAATTTGTCGAATTTCATCACTGAGAGCACCTTTAACTTATTATTTATAGTGACTGCCTTTGCTCCACTTTTTTTACCAGAAACTGAAACACATTTTCCAGAAAATGAAATAGATATTTTTTAAATTGAGAATAATCTAAGAGAGTTTCAAAATATAAAACAAAGTTAGACGTCGAGTGACGTCATCATAAACTATTACAGAGCATTGCCGGGCATATAATAACAAATATTTCGAAAAGATAGGAATTATTATTAATTTTCGTTTCAAATCAACGTTGATAAAACGATTTTTGAACTATACTAAAATCTTAGTAAGTATAAAATTAAAAATTTTAGCTTGAATTATGAATAGCTTGGATATTTATTTTCGAGTTTCATGTTTAAACAACAATGCAGGGTGAACAGACGAAACACTTCTGGAACATGCATTGAAGTAATTTTTAAAATCCTCAACTTTATAATATTGAACTCTACTATTTATTTTTATCCTTTTCAGCTCAATGTAATTAATATATAAATTTTTAGGTTGGGACATGTGCGTCTTTTAAGAAAATTTCTGAATTTATATTTTCTGAACTATGTTGTCGCAATTTTTAAAACTTTACTCAATGGCACTTTGATTTAATCACTTTACCCTGATGATTTTAGAAATATTTATTATTCTAATCGGTTCCCTAGCACAATGTTAGGTAAAAAAGGCGATTTTTTCACCGAAAAGGGATTAAAAGGATTTATAATTTTTAATTAAACATTTGTTATATCATGTGGGAATATCGTGAATATTGGAAGAATATTTTCCAATTTTTTTGTGGTTTTAAATTTTGTTAAGCTGGCTTGGAAAAAATCGACAAAACGCCTTAGCACTTTCTATCAACAATAAAAAAATCAGAAACAAGAAGATCAAAGATTAAAAAAAAACAGAACTAAAAATGCTCATGCTTGCAGTTTTTAAATGTATTTTTATTAGTAAATATTTTTGGATTTCTTATTTTCATCAATTTGTGTAAATTTTTTTCTGAATAAAAAACCCTGAATTGTAATATTATTTCCCTCAGTAAGCTGGACAGAAATTTAAAAAAAAATACAAAAGTTACTATTGGAAATACCTGTCTACTATTATAATTCCAGTACAGAATCCATCGTTTTTTATTAAAAATTTGGTTATTCAGTTAAAATTTAATTATTTTCATGAAAATTGAACAAATTCGGTTAAGAAATCATCCTTTTTGATTAAAAATTCAACTATTTTTGTAGAAATGTTAACTATTTCGTTGAAAATGTATAATTTTGAGTAGAAAATTCTTTTTAACTTTAAAGTTTTTTGATGAATTATTAAAATATGAAATTGAAAATTAACTTTTGTGACAAATTTAATTATTGTTTTGAAAGTCTCTTTTGAAGAAAATATGTCTATTTGGTTTAAAATTTCAAGAATTTGGTTGAAATCTGTTTCTTTTATTGACCAAAGAAGCTTTTCTGCTAGAAAGTATACTATTTTGTTGAAAACTTTATATTTTTTGCTTAAATTCAACCTTTTTCATTCCACTTTATAATTTGGTTTGGTTGAAAATTCATATTTTCGTTGAAAAACGAACTATTTTGAAAGAAAATTAACCTCTCGTCTAAAATTTAAAAGTTTTTGATAAATTTGATTTTTGTTTGGTTAAGAAGTTAAAAATTTGGTTAAAAGAAATTTCTTTCTTGAAGGTAAAATCTTTTTTGTTAGAAAACGTACTATTTGGTTGAAAATTCGTTTTTTATGTTTTCATTCAACTGCTTTTAATTTAAAACTAAAATATATTCTGGTTGAAAATTAAACTGGATACTTGGTTACATGTTGAACTATTTTGATAAAACTTTTTTGAAGATTAATGATATTTGTTAAAAATTCATCTATCTGGTTGAAAAGTCGTCTTTGTTACTGGAAAGTTATTCTTGTTGGCTCAAAAGTCAACACTTTTGTTAGAAAATTATTCTTTTGGGTTGCAAATTTTAAAATTAAAATTTAGTTAAAAATAGCTTTTTCTTGAAAGTTAAATGATTTGGTTAAATGTATACTAATTAGTAAAAAATTAATTTTTTTAATTGAATATTTATGACTTAAGTTAAAAATTTATGTTTTCGGTTGAAGTTGTATCTGTTTAGTTGAAAATCTGTCTTTTTTGGCTAAATTAAACTATTTCGCCGGTGCTTAGGAGAACGAACCCGTAAATTATATCGATGTGAAAAAAATACTTCTCATCATAACGCCATGAAAAAAATTCATCTCTCGAAAATGTGAAAAAGAAGGTTTTTCTTAATTGCTTTATTTTACAGCTATTTTTCATAAGCATCGGCGATTTAGTCAAAAATGAGCCTTTCTGTTGACAACTCAACTTGTTAGTTGAAAAACTAGAATTCTTTTGTTAAATTCAGCTGTTTTTGATTTGAAACTAATATTTGTATCGGTTACAAATGAATAATGATAAATATATAAATAAATATATAATATATAATAATAAAAAAATTATGTTTAGATGAAAATTTCTTCTTTTTAATAAAAAAAAATAACGTTTCTGATTGGAAAATCGACGTTGAAAATGCCATTCTCAGTTGAAATTTTAGAAATTGTAGCTTTAATAAAAAGGGGCGGGAAAGGTAAAAATTAGATTAAAATTCTCGATGTCGAGAGTTTTAGGCTACTCTTCAAATCTAAGGGTGCGGGTGCCAGGGGATAAGATAAAAACAGGACGGACTGTATTTATAATGTGTTTTTATTAAACTTTTACTCGGGTAAACCCGGTTATACATCATAGCCACGGACTAAGTCAAGTGACTGATGAGATTAGAATATTATAAGTTAATTCAAATAATTTAATACGATGGTGAAACCTCCTGCGATGACGTTCTAGGTATACAATTACGAGCGGCCACGAGCGTTGCAGGTGACCACAGTCACCTCTTGATGCTTTCTTAGAGCTACCATCTGCCACTCCACGGGTTTTTAGTCGCTCGCTTTCTGATAATCAAGAAAGTTTCTTACATTGCGACAGGTGTTTAATAAAACCGCCTTCTGAGCTGCTGCCAATACCCTACTGACTCCTAACTGTTCAAGATGTTCAGTGAATTTGCGTGCACATTGCCTGTAGCCGAAATCCCAATGGGATGAATAGATGCATGATTCACATTCCTCCATATGGCCTTTACTTCATGCCTTAACTCGCTATACTTTTGTATCTTGGTTGTATAGGTTGACTGCAAATTTCGGTCAAGCAGACAAGCAATGTCGATGATGTAGAATCTTCCACCTTTTTTTTTCTCGCATCATGATGTCAGGTCGATTGCCCCGGATGTAATGATCCGTTTGGATAGTAACATCCCAATATAAAATATGTAATCTTCGCTTTCTAAAACGGGCATTGGAATGTCTCTATAGAAGGACATCCATTCTTTTAAGTGTCCTAAGTTTAGGACAAGCTGTTGATGTATAATGCCCGCTACATCATTATGTCTGTGCGTATATTCTCTCTGAGCCATTACGCAACAGCCATCAATAATGTGCTCGATGGATTCGTTGGTATCTCCACATAATCGGCACCGATGAACCACATCTTGATGTAACACATGTTTGCGATAATTCCTGGTGCTGAGAACCTTGTCCTGTATTGCAATGACGAATCCTTCCGTCTCTGGATACAGAACACCCTTTCTTATCCAAATATGAGATGCCTCACTATCCACTTCATTTTGATCTAACGTGTTGGGGTGCTCTCTATGGATGGCTTTCTGCCTTCATTGTATTTCTAATTCCTCTATGGTTTCTGTCCTGATATTCAAGGCCCCACCTGAGGACAAATTTAAGGGTGTATATTCAAGATCCGCTTGACAGATGGTACTGTAAAGCGCATCATTTCGTTTGCTGTTAAAATAGTCTTGCAACTGTATAACTTGTGACGCACACAGTTTTTTGACATCTACAACGCCCCTACCCCCTAAATGTCATGGTAGAACTACCCTTTCAATCGCTGAATTTCTGTTGTGCATTCGGTGCTTCGTCATTTCTACGCGAAAAATTCTGTTTAACTTTTCAAGGTCGGTGTTACACCATCTTATGAGCCCGAAGGATTGCGTGATGACAGGGATGGCATATGCGTTGATCGCCTCGATTTTGTTTGCCGAGTTGAGAAAACTCTTCATAATTAATCTGAGTCTCATAGTGAAGGCAGTAATTAGGCTTGTCTTAACTATCGTATGTTGAATATCCTTAGATTCAAAAATAACCAGATAATTATATGATTCGCCTGCAGCCATTGCCTCGATGTCATTTTCGAACTCGTTCTCTAACTCTGTGGTCCATAATTCCCCTCTGAGTAAATGCACTGATCTACATTTATCAGACTGTATTTATTATTATAAAAAATATTTCTGTGTTAAAATGTTGTCACAGGCTTATACTGCCCAACATGCAGTCTGCCCAGACATATTGGACAAAGCTTGGTTTTTACTCCATCATTGACGAACTGGGTTGCAGTCATGTACAGGATGGGGGGACCTACAGCTTAAGGTGGGTTCCGAACTAACAGAACCTCGGTAAAGGTACATTAAAAAATTTCCAAGAAAAATTATTATCATTATTATTATTATTATTATGCCATTAGGCCAAATATATATCAGGATAAGCGTAACCAACGGGGTTCTAACCTCATTATACTGGCAGGGATCAAGGAATTCTGATAAGAAAAGTGAGAAAGGGAAGTGTCGGAGTGGGATACATAAAGGTGGAAGTTAAATTCTAGATCAATCTGGAATTTTCGCGTTGCCTATTTAAACATTACACTCGTTCCGCAACATCACTCCGACAAAGGTCCCTTATTAATCTCTCTAGTAATCTCCCCGGGGGAAGAGCTTCATAATATCATCACATGCCACAGATCTCGCAATCAGCTATTATGATAACTAAAATTACTAAAAGGTGGTCCTGATATTTCACCTGCCTGTAGTTAGCAACATGGATGTCAAGGTTTGAACACTGAGTAAATTGTAAAGGGTAGAGAGCGGTCAAGATAGAAATCGGAATTCAGCGGACCAGCAGACTAGCGGACGCCTCGGCGCAATCAATCTTCTGTTTAAAATCGCAAAAATAAACTGGCATGCCTGTTCGTACACTGGGCGCGATATTGGTTTTCAATTTTTTCTTCGCTTCACACCCCTTTCAACCCGGTTCTATTTTTCTCTGTCTCTCTTGGAACAAGCTTCGAATGAATGATCTGCCGTCATTCGAGCGTTTCGCAGCAAAGTCGAATCCAGCAAATTACGGCGCGAAGCGCATGACGTGGGAATTGATCTCTGTACTTCCACTCGCGATGCAACGTTATCCAATATCAGGACAAATCGAAATTCAATGTGCTCTTTAATTAGAGACATTTTTATCGAGAGCCGTTTATTTGGAAAAGTTGTTCTATCAACAGGATCCGTCATGGTGTAGTGTGTAGCAAGAACATAATACGTCATATTGTGTTGGAGTAAAACTAGCATTTTTTCTTTATCTTGCTTTTTATTTTTCGTTCCTTAATCGAAACTTTTATTTACTTTTTCTATTTCTACATTTAAGTACGGAACAAGAGAAAAAAACAACATGAGCATTTTCGGAAAGAGCTAGAAAGAATTCTGTAAAATCGAATTCAATATTAAAAGGAAATAAAAGTGTCCTTCCTTAAAACGAAGTTAGTTTGAATTGAGGGAAAAGAAGTTTAATCAACAAAAGTTATCCAGGTTAAAAAATAAATGAAAAAGTTGACCATCCCAAAGTTACACTAACCTAAAATAGGATCAGACTTGGCTGCGAATTACTATAGAAAGTGCAAATTTAAGATTAAAAATAAAATAAAATTATACTTCCAAAATATTAAGTTTCTAAGTATCATTGAATAAAGTTTGATGTATAAAAGTTGGTCAATTCTGCAAAAATCGATATAGAATTTTGAAGTTGAAATTTCACACATTTTCAAAGTCGGCTTCAAATAGCGATAAAAATGCGAAAGTCAACTATTTTGCAAAAATAAAAACACAATATGACATATATCTCTTTGTCATTAAATGGTATTTAGCAAAAACCCTTTTATCACAAAGTGCATTTGAGAATTTAGCCATTATTTTGGTTGCAATAAATGCATTTTCGATCAAAAATTTGTTATTTAATTATGATAGCAACACTTTATTT
>NC_046659.1:83080879-83085289 GCF_010883055.1 Belonocnema kinseyi | reverse complement strand
AAAAATTTTTTTTTATCTTGTTAAATTTTCGTTTTTGTTTTTGATCCTTTTGTCATTCTTACGGCTTAATTTGTCAAACACAGTCATGTGAAATACCTTCGAATTAAAAAAAAATTAAAAATGATTTGGGATTTTCAAAAATAAAATAATGTGATACTTTCGGAGTGATTTTGTCTTAAAAAAGTTATGTCAAAAAAAGACTGAGTGCACACGTAAGAATTGTGAAAAAAGTATATGTAAGTTGTCTAGTACACTTAAAAAATTGAAGATGTTAAATTCGTTAGTCTTTTAAATGCTCTAAAAGATTTAAAAAAATTTTGAATTCAATTAAGAATCCCTGAAATCTATTAAGATTCTCTATAAAAGTCTGGAAAACTTGTCAATCAATTTATATACCTTGAAATTTGCAAAAATCTCTAGAAATATTATAATTGCTTTTAAAATTCTATGAATTTCTTAAATCTGGCAAAATTCCTGAAAGCCTTTAAATATTATGGATATCTTTCAAAGCTTTGAAATCTCGTTATATTCCTTATATTTTTCAAACCCTATCAAAAAATCCTACGTAGGATACGACATCGGTAACGACGCCGAAAACTACGTAGGTAACGAGGTCGGATTTGGGACCGGATACGACGTCGTTTCCGGCGTCGTTCACGACTTCGGTTCCGGTGTGATTTTTTTTCAATATATATTTATAACTATGATACACTAAAAAAAAGGATACTTGTACCAAATGAATTTTACTTGGCTGAAGTAAATGAAAATCTCGTTTATTTTGAGAGAAATATTTATTTGAGGAAATAAATATAAGCACTTTGATTGAAAAATTTAATTATTTCTGTAAAAGAAATTTTAATCAGATTAAGTTAACATTTCAAACAAAAAATACGAAAAAACAAATACCTGAATGAACAACTGTATTCTTTCACCTCCAATTCTAATTAACATTCTTATTATTATACATGTTCAATTTAAACAAATCAAATAATTTAAAATCTTGATGAACCTAAAACAGAAAAATTAGATGAAAAATCCACGTCCAGCAGGAATCGAAACTCGTTTCTCTCGAAGGTGAAGTCCACAGCGATGACCACGAACCTATCTTAACATTGAAATTTTAATGTAAAAATCCATATTTAATACTCACTATAAATGCCAAAGAAATATTTCTTCAAATCAAAAGCATGGATATTTAATTTAACAACATATTTCTTTAATCTAAAGAAATATTCAATTGAAAAAAATTACGCCAGATTAATAAATGTTTGATTTAAAAAACTAATTTCTTCGTTGGAATAAATGTTTATTTGTTATGAATGATTTGATTCTAGAAGAAAAATAAAATATGAAGAAATATATATTTATCTAAACGCAATATCTTGTTGATCTAAATAAATTCTTCATTGCAACTTACTTTTATCATTATAAGTGCGATAAATTATAAAAATTATAAATCAAATTAAATAATAATATTATTTTATCACTAAAAAAAGAATTTTTGGAACAAGTAAATGCATTTACTTTCTGGACGTGGATTTTTCATCTAATTTTTCTGTTTCAGATTCATTAAGATTTAAAATTATTTGATTTGCTTAAATTAAACATGTATATCTAATAATAAGAATGTTAATTATAATTTGAGGTGAAAGAATCGAGCTGTTCATTTAAGTTTTTTCTTCGTATTTTTTTGTTTCACATGTTAACTTAATCCTATTAACATTTCTTTGACTGAAATAAATAAATTTTTCAATCAAAGTGCTTATATTTATTTCTTCAAATAAATATTTCTTTGAAAATAAACGCAATTTTCACTTACTTCAGACAAGTTAAATTCATTTGGTACAAGTAACATTTTATTTGGTGTATCATAGTTATAAGTACATATTGAAAAAAATGGTCACACCGGAACCGAAGTCGTGAACGACGCCGGAAACGACGTCGTATCCGGTCCCAAATTCCGATATAGTTTTCGACGCCGTTTCCTGCGTCGCTTCCGACCTTGTTGACGGTGTAGTTTCCGACCTCGTTTCCTGCGTAGTTTTCGGCATTGTTACTGATGCATCATACGTCGGATTTTTTGACAGGGATCTAACTTATTTTTTTGCAAAATATTGTCCAACTTATTTTCTTACAAAATATTGTCCAACTTGTTTTTCTATAAAATATTGTTTAATCAAAAAAAAAAAAAAAATCGTACACAATTTCAGTTAACAAACAGAGCTTACTAGCATTAAGAATTTTTTGGATTATTTTACGTCTGATGAGCTATTTCTATACGAGTAAGAAGGAAATGAGTTTGTTTTTGAGAAAAACGGACGACAATTTTTCGGTTTGTCAAACTTAAATATTCACGCAGAAATATGAATTTTTAGTTTAAAGTTTTTTCATTTTATTGTGTCGAAAAAGCGAATTCTACAGGATCCTTTGCTAAAGCACGTAATAGATAGAGTGGGGGTACTTCATTTATGTTTGTAATTTTTTCGAAACTCGCCAATGGAACAAATAACTTGCAACATTTGTACTTGAAGTAATTATGAATTTAACTTTACGCGCTAAAGAAACCTGATGAGCGAAAAAATCACCCAAAGAACAACAAGTTGAAAAAAAGCCAGGGAATTTTATTGGTCAGAGAAAAGTGAGGGATTTAAAAAAGGAATATTCATAAGGCCATCTTTTTTGGTTGAAAATTCGACTATTTTTGTAGAAAATTTACTTTTTTCTTAAAATTCATATTTTAATACTGAAAATTCACGTGAAATCTGTTTTGGGAGCAAGTTTAACTATTTTTGAATAATTCGTTTTTTAGTTAAAAAGTGTATTTGTTTTAGTACAAACTTGAGGCTTCTTGGATAAAAATGCAAATGATTTATTAAAAATAATTTTTCTTTAAACACTTTAGTTGATTCACCGTTTTGCGGAAGTATCCGAGTTTTAGTTAAAAATTCAAGTATTTGTTTGAAATTTTCACCATTGTATTGAAAATTGATATATTTCAATTGAAAATTTATCTGCGTAGATAAAAATAGTAGTACTTCTTCGAATTTTTTTTTTGAATGAAGATAAATTAAAAACAAATTCTTTCTCAAGGATCAAATAAATAGTTTATATTTAACCAAGAATAACTCTAACTTAAATAGAAAATAGTTTAATTGAACCAATAACAACAAATTTTTAAATAAAATACCTCATTTTTTTATTTAAAATTTTGTAATTAATTTAAAAAAAAATTAATTTAGAAGGAAAAGAAACGACTTTTCAACAAAATAGTTCAGATTTAAAAATAGAAATAATTTTTACAAAGTATAAATTTTTAACCAAGAAGATTAATTTTCTGAGAAAAAATCCCCAATTTTCAACAAAATGTATACATGAAGTTTTAACTCAATATTAAAATTTTTTATGAGGTGAATTCCGTACCAGAAACGTGATACTGAAATTCTCAATTAAAAAGAAAGAACTTTTAACCACAAATATTTAGATTTTTCGACTGCGTTCTTTTCATTCGGTTCATATTTAGGCAAAAAGAAAGCAAAAAAAAAAAGTTGAAAAGGCGAAGTTTCTGTAAACAGGAGAAAAAGATCAATTCTTTAAGGGCTCTTGATACTTAGAAAATTGTCGATTTTTTCCCGGCTTTTTTCCTAGGATAAGAAATATTTTGCCTTCAAAATTTGGGAAATGATAGCGAATATGCTAACGGACGTCCCCGCACACTTCTTTTGTGTGTTTTTTTTTATTAAAATTCCTTTGATATTGCTAAAAACGTGCGTGTATATTTCGAGGTTATGTGTGTTACAATTCACCTGAGCGTTACTTACAAACTACACAATATTTTTGGCCGAAAACTTTGGACTTACAAATAAACATAGTAACTAATCTCCCGGAACTAAACTTGTTTGCAGGCAATCAAAAAAGTTGCTTTCATAAATAATTTCCAGATTATCGGAAAGGCAGAGATGAAAAACAACGTAACCTCAAAATAATGCATATGTATAAAATTTTTATTTAGCACAATACATTTTTTTGTTAATATCCCTCAAAAAAGAGTACGGGGACGTCCGTTATGATATTTTATAGCATCACCGAATTCAGTTTTTAAAATTTTTCATTTTTGTGGAAAAAAGCCGTAATTATCACATGCCCTTAAAGGAGAGAAAAATTTGAAAAACATCCTATGTTAAAAATAATACAAAATTAAAATGCTCAAATTTTAATTTAAATAATCAGGTGAAATGAGAAAATGGCCAAGAACAAGTAAGGGAATTTAAAAATGATTTTTTTTCCTGCAAAACGTGTATTATCTTAAATACAAAGCATTTCCATTAGTTTCAAGGCTTATATCGTATTGTTTCTGAAAATTATAAATTACGTACAGTAATGGGGTGGCGTGTAGAAATATTTTATTGCAGT
>NC_046659.1:83060485-83080869 GCF_010883055.1 Belonocnema kinseyi | reverse complement strand
TAATCCGTTAGGTAATTTAAGCACGGTCTCCTAAATATTGACACATCGAATTTTTTCGACAAAAAAAGATAAATATTGTCTTTTTTCAATTTAAACGATTTATAACAAGTACAAATTGTAACAATATTGTGCACTTAGGTGAAACTTGTAAGCAATTTCAATTGCACAGGATTTTTTATGCAAAATTTATTAGAATCACGCATTTTTTTAACATTTGTTTATGATAATAAAATTGTATGAGCGATACATTCTTTGACAAATGTGTATTATGAAATTGTAACTCGAGTTGATTTCAAATTCATTCTTCAAAAGTAGTAATTTTTATTGAAATCAGACACATATCTCTTGTTGATCCAAAGAAATCAATTCTTTGTCTATATTTTCTTGATTCAAGTTAATGTTTCTAAGATTTAAGAAAATTATTTCATGGATACGAAAGGTATAGATTCATTTAAATAATTCGGACGCATTTGAATCAATAATTTTTTAATGCTTGAATGAAGTATTGCGCTTAATTTAAATAAAAGAAGTAATGATTCAATTCAAAATAATAATAATTAAATTAAAAATATATTTATTTTTTACACAGATTTCATTCATGTATACCAATGAAGAATTTATTTAGATCGGCAAGATATTGTGTTTAGATAAATATCTATATTTTTATATGAAAGAAATATTTTATTTTATTACTAGAATTAAATCACTTTTGACAAATATACATTTATTCCAACGAAGTAAGTATTTTTTTAAATCAAACATTTATTAATTTGCCGTATTTTTTTTTAATTGAGTATTTCCTTAGATTGAAGTAATATATTGTTAAATTAAATATCCATGTTTTTGATTTTGAGGAATATTTCTTTGTCATTTATGATGAGCATTAAATATGGCTTTCCGTCTTAAAATTTCCATGTTGCGATAGGGTCGTGGTCATCGCTGTGGACTTCACCCTCGAAGGACACGATTTCGATTCCTGCTGGAGGTGCACTTTTCATCTAATTTTTCTGTTGCAGGTTTATCAAGGTTTTGTATTATCTGATTTGTTTAAATTAAATATGTATAATAATAACAATGTTATTTATAATTTTAGCTGAAAGAATCCAGATGAAAATTTAAGTAAATATCTACTACATCCGATTCATCTGGTACAAGTAACCCTTTTTCAGTATATCATACTTATAAGAACAAATTGAAAAAAAGAATTTCACACCGGAACCGCAGTCGTAAGCCACGCCGGAAACGACGTCGTATCCGGTCCCAAATTTCGATCTTGTTTCCGGCGTCGTATCCGGTGTCGTTTCCGACCTCGTTTCCTGCGTAGTTTTCGGCGTCGTTACTGATGCCGTACACTACGTCGGATTTTTCGATAGGGAAATACCCTAATACCTTTAAAATTCTTTGGGATCTATGAAACCCGTTGAAAGCCACTGAAATCTATTGAAAACTCTTGAATTCGGTTAAAATTTACTGAAATTTATCAATGTTCCTCATAATCCTATGAAATTTTTCAATTTCTTTTTAATTCTTATAAATCCCTTAAATATTGTGAAATCTCATGAAATTACTTAGTATTCTGTAAACAGCGTAAAAATTCATTGAAATCTTCGAAATCTTAGAAAAACATTTTTTTAAATCTCATTAACTTTGAAATTCGTAAAAAAAACTGTATTCTTCAAAAGTCCTTGAGTCTTGTGAAATTCCTAAATATATTTTCAAATTACGTATAACATTTTGAAACCTTAATTATATTTCATATGATGTAAAATCCCTTTCAAAATGTTTAAATTGTGAAATCCTCTAATATCTTGTAAAATCTCATGAAATCCTTCGAAGTCAGTTAAAATATTGTTTAATTTTATTTGCTTCCTAAATTTCCCTAGAAATTTTTTGAAATACCGTAAAGTTTCTTGGAATCTTTTAAATCCTTTAATGTGTTTGATGCCCTTTTAAGATCTCTCGAAATAGATTGAAATTTTGAAAATAATGCATCTTCGGAGATCTTATAAAATCAGGTTCATCTGATAAAATCCCTACAGATCCCTTGAAATACTTCGAAAATTCGTGCATCGTCTTGAAAGTTAAAATATCTCTAAAAATTTCTTCAAAAAATTAAAAAACTTTGAAATCTCTTGAATTTTGAGACATTTTTAGAAATATTTTGAAATCCTGTACAAAATCTTCAAATCTTGATTACATTTGATAGCTTTAAAAATCCCTTTAACCACGTTTAAACCGATAAAGTCGTCTAAAATCCTATAAAATCTGTAGAACTAAATCATTTAAAATATTATTTCATATCACTTACTCCCTAAAGTTCCATAGAAATTTTTTGAAAGTCTATAAAAGAGCTAGAAATCTTCGAAATTCTTCGATAGATTAAATACCCTTCTAAAATCCCTTGAAAATGTTTGCAATTTGTTTAAATCTTGTGAATTATCCTAAAAACTTTAAACTTTCAGGAAATACATCACAATTTTCTGCATAAAAAGAGTATAAAAAAGCTTTTATACATTCGTGAGTCCGAGGCCTGAAAGTATTCAATTTTCCATACTGAGCAGTTTGAATATATTCCGTGGAGATGCCACAGTAAAACTGTGATGAAATGCAGAAGAATTATTTCCAAAGACCCTGAAAATTCCATTAACTTTGAAGTCGAAATTCTTCAGCAATTCGTTTCTTTGAAATAAATTAGGTAAAAGATATTTAATGCTAGTTTCAAATACTTTAAAAGGTTCCACATAACATTTAATGTCCCCTTTCTCACTCTACAAGCAATTCTCAATTCCAATTTAAAAATTCTTTTACTATTTCTATTTCTACAAATCGTGCTTACAAAATTCAAGCCCTCGTTTCTCGAATCGGGTGATTCTAAGGACTCTGAAAGCGTGTTATTTTCTAAAGCTCTTTCGAGAAGGACCTAGTCAGTGTGGAAATCAGTTGCAGAAAATCGTCGCACTTGTCGTAGAATCGTCGAACGTGGCCAATTGGCGACTGTGATGGACTTTTAGATGATGAAGAGAGAGAGAAAAGGAGACGGCGGGGTAGTTTTTCTAAGGGTTCGGATGGACGTAAATGAAGAAAAAGGGACGGAGGAATCTTAGAAGGCCAGAGTGAGCGGTGACGAAGCTCGTAAAGCTTTACCTTCGTTACAGGAGCACACGCTTGTATAGACTTATAAATCCCAGATTGTGGACGGTGAATCATTTCCTCGTCCAGGTTTCCTCGTTTCCACGCTTCTCAGTCCTCTACTTACCTCTCGTATTTGTCGTTTCCACCCACCTTTTACATTTCTACATTCGGGCGAGTATTAAGACTTGGTGGTAGGTTATAAGGATGAGGCGCAGATCTACAGGGCGGTAAAACCAGCACCCCTCTTTCAAGGATCTTTTTTCTTAACTTTTGAAATTAAAATGTTTCTGAAAAAAAATATCTCACTGCGCTCCACTCAGAATAGAACCACAAAACTTCTGATAGCCGGTCGGGTGCTTTTCGAATTAAGCTATTGGAGAGATAGAAAGAAAAATCCGTTTTCAGAAATATACGCTATTTCAAGCCAGGTGTCACATTTATGATACGAGTAGCTTAAAGAAATTTGTATTATCATCAGAGGTAGTTACGATCGATAAGTGTAAATGT
This sequence comes from Belonocnema kinseyi, assembly GCF_010883055.1. Lineage (NCBI taxonomy): Eukaryota > Metazoa > Arthropoda > Insecta > Hymenoptera > Cynipidae > Belonocnema > Belonocnema kinseyi. The sequence goes on along the minus strand of NC_046659.1, from coordinate 83,077,230 downwards.
CATTCTACAATCTGTGAAAATAGAAATGTGAAATTGAACGACAGAACTTTTGATTGACGGTCGTGTTTTTTTCCAATTAAGCTATCAGAGAGCTCGAAAGATAAATCCTTTTTAGAATAATATAATACAGATTCCTTTAAATTACTCGTATCATAAATGTGATGCCTGTCTTGAGATGGCACATATTTCTGAAAAAGGATTTTTCTTTCGATCTCTCTAAACGCTTAATTGGAAAAGCACCCGACAATCGAAAGTTCTGTATTTCGATTTCCAGTAGAGCGAAGTGAGAGGATCTTTTACCAGGAAAATCTATTTTAAAACGTTTTTTTATTTTATTTTCTATCTAGTCAGAAATAACGTTAAGTATTTTCTATTATTTGAAGAGTTAACTTGATCAATAGTTTTGATTTCTATTTTCACAGATTGTGGAATAAGATCTAAACTGACCGATAGTAACTACCTCTGATGTTAATACATATTCGTTTAACTTAATTTTTTCTTTTTCACTGTATAGCTTGATGGTGGACGATACGATGAAGTACATAGATTCGAAATTTGGTGAATATAGGTACACTTCCGCGCAAAGGAGATAGAGGAGGGCAGATGGTATTAATGGTACTTTAATGCCTATGAGACAGAGTAAAATCCGAAATGCTTCACCCTCGGTCATACCTTCCCCGAGGTTCGAATTATTTCCCGACATCGGAAACGTCGCAGGTCGGTAAATCGTCTTTTATAGGGAGCAGTTTAAATTAGCTCCACCAATGGCGAGGCTTCTAACCACGAGTATGTAGATGCAAATACGACCCTCGAAATCCAATAGCTTCATGAGGATTATAAAAAATGTGCTTCATGAAAATCTAGGGAATAAAACAAAAGTGCCAATAGAATTTAAATAAGACCTAAAATAAAATCCCAATAATATAGCGAGTGTTCGTCATGTCATACATAAAGAAAAAATATTACTTCAAAATCAAGAAAAATCGGTCGACGAGTTCAAAGAAAAGTTTTCAACAGCTTTGACTTGAACAATGCTGAAGGGAAATCAGGATGAAAGAAAATAAACGTTACTATTTTTCTCATCGTTATTTCTTATGTTTTAAATAACTAACACACGGAAAGGAGAATCTAAGATAACAAATTGTATTGTTTGTCAAAATTCCTTATACCGAGATTTTCAATATCAGCCAGCCCCGAGGAAAAGCTTTCGGCATAGGAGTTTAAAAAGAAAACTTCCCAAATTTCTTTATTTTCTTTAGTTTTGAATCACGGATATAAACAAAAGGTAAGACAGCTTATTTCTTGTCACAATTTTGCATGCGAAGAGCTTCAATTTCAGCTATTCCCAAGAAAAATCGGGCTACAAGATAAACTAAAAGCCTAAATTTCCAAACTTTTCTTATTCTTTAAACAAAATGATGAAAAAAAATCTGCCCGCTACCCGGGCACATTTTCATCGCGCTCGAGTTTGTATTTACCTCGCGCTACGCGCTCGGTCTTTATATTTTCGCACGTTCGTGCGTAAACATTTTAAACTAGAGACCCAAAACATCCACCACTGTAATTTTGTAATTGTGAATTCTCTTTCGTTAAAATAGAGTTTGAGCGCACCTACGGCACGCGACTGATGGCAATCGCACTCCGCACTTGGTCTGCATTTCTTCCGCATTCGGCCACAGACCTTTTAAAATCAAAGGTGAACGGACCGACAACTGTAATTTTGTGATTTTGAACTTTCTTTTGTTAAAGCTCTTTTGGCTTTAACGAACACATTCTCATCACGTATCTCGTGCTTCGCATTCGATTTTGTTCAACATGTCAACTTTTCTATATTATACACAACACTTTTATATGAATTATAATACATTTTTTATGCAACTCTGCCTGGGATTATTAATTTATAAATTGCAAAATAAAAAGCAAAATGTATTTATCATGATTATTTTTGTATTTGTTTTTTATTTTGCTTTAAATTGTATTCTAAGCTGCTCTGAAACATGTATCATTTCAATAAATGTATATCATTACAATTCATAGTATGCATAAAAATTGAATCATACTAATTCTTATTTCCTTGTTTTTATAATTTTTTATTTTTAATGTTGATTTTTACGATTAAATAACAATTAATGCGCATCTGCATAGGGCCTAATACAGGAACCCATTTTTAGGCGAACAACCTTTGTCTGTTAATTTCAGTGTATACCTTGTGTCGTTTTTTCAACAAAATTTAACATTTTTATCTTGAATGTTATTTTTTACGGCTGAAGCAAAAACTACGTGTCCTATCAAAAATTATAGCTCTTTTTATGTGAACCAATTTTGTCTCATTTTTTTCAAAACTTGTGTCGAAAAGTGATTCATTATGAATTTGTATTTTTTTTGAAGTGCGTGTAATTTGAGCTTTTTCATTTTTTTCATATCTTGCATAGCTTAACCAAAAAATGGAATTTGTGTTGTTTTTTTGGCAGGATCAAATTTGGAATGTTCAACTTTTCGACCAAATTAAAAAAGTTGTTATGATAATCCTATAGGGCCTTCAAAAAGCAAAGTTTTTCTTCTCTTGACTTTTTTTCATATCATGTGTTGTTTTATTTAAAATGTTCATTTTAGTTTTTTTTTGAATTTTCAAAATGCCCTAACTCTGATGATTTTCTATTTATAGAAAAAAGTCATACGGATAAATTGTTTGAGTTTTTGAGTACCATAAAGAACCATATATAAAATTTGTAAATCTTGAAAAAATGTAGTTTCAAAAATTTTTGGTACGATCAAATTTGGAATTTTCAACTTTTCGAACAAATGAAAAAAATTGCTATCAGGATCTCGTAGGGATTTCGAAAAGAAACGTTTTTCTTTTCTTGACTTTTTTTGTATCGTGCGTTGTTTGGCTTAAAATGTTTATTTTAATTTGTTTTTTTGGATTTTGAAAAAGCTCTAACTCTGGTAATTTTTTATTTTTTAAAAAAGGTTATGAGGATAAATTGTTGAAATTTTCAAATACTATAAATAACCGTACAGAGAACTTTGGAATTTTCAAAAAAGTGCTCCAAAAAAAAAATATTCAAAATCTGCCCACTTGTTGAATTTTCATACAAAATACCTGGCTAACGAACTTGACCTTTAGTTTAAGGCACTAAACGAGTGTGCCAAAGCGCAATCTAATAGATTTACTTTTTAGAAAGTTAACGTGTTAAAAGACAGACATACAGAAGACAGAAATACAGACATACACAGATGCAGACAGACACATTCGTAAAAAACTGTTTTTCGGTTTCAGAGGGTCTCAAAACGTGGACATTTGACAAAAACTGGGGGGGGGGGGGTCAAATTTTACACAAATCTAATACGAAATAGGATCCGAACTGTATAATTTCTTTATTTTTCTTAGTTTTTAACCACTGATAAAGAAAAATATATAGGAAAGTAAATTGTATTCTTTTTTTACGATTCCTGATTCTCGTTTTTATAAGGGTTTCCGGCGTAGCCTCCGGAACGCTGAAAATTTTTTAAACTTAATAATTTTCTTAGAAAAAAGTCCTTCACTAACAAAATTTATTTAAAAATAATTCGGCACTTTATTAGATATTCCAGCAGTAAGCAACGATGGATTAATGAAATTAGAATAGTACACATTTTTTAGAAAAATTAAGTAGTTTATTTCTCGTACTTTTATTTCAGAAATCTGATTCGCTTCATATCTGGAACTTTCGTAGGACTTCATTACGAATCCCAGTGGGATCTGACTGGGAATTTTTTCTACTTGCGACTTGAAACAATTTTTATTTGATGTAGTTTGGAAAGCCAGACTGTGAATCTGAAACTTTTGCAAGCGGAAAGTCAATCAGTTTTAGCTTAGCCCGAGATCGCATCGATGAAGACTTTGGGGCGGGAAAAGCTGGTCTTCAACTAATTGACCAATTTTCGCCGCTCAACATCCAATTTATTTCTGGAAGTCTGCCGGCAAGCCAGAGGAGGAGGAGGATCCGAGACCTCTTCCCAGTGAATAATCCGATCATGAAGTCGATAGCCCGTATTAGGTTGCTAATTAAAACGACTTGGCATATACTTAGTTAATCTCGAGTCGCGAACCTCGCAAATCTGCAATAGTTCGATCTACAAAGACGAGAGTATCCTAATGGACTAATTATACCTAATTCTTCCACCCTGCTCATCTCTACTTACTCCAATCGCAACTCTCGGAATCTTCATTCTGAAGCTTACAGAGATTTCCAGTTATGCTATCTTAATTATGTGTTTCATGTAAGTCGATTATGAGATTATAGGAGGTCTGTCTGGAAAGTGACTGACCTTGCACTCCAACTTTGCACTAAGTTGGAATAATATCGTAATCAGGAATTTACTATTTATGTGGAGCCTCACAGAGGTTACCTACTAAGTACAACGGGTAAGTGTATGAGCTCTTGCAGGCCTACAAATAACCAAAAAACCTCAAAATCAGGAACAAGAAAGGTTTTCTATACCATTAACATGCTTCAAAAGGTCAGAGTTTAACCAAAAAGTGTAACAAAAAGTTCTGAAACAATTGCATGACGCGGTAAGAAGAAAATAGTCTGATTGGTGGAGTAGTGGCGACTGGTTCCTTCACGACGACAACGCACTTGTCTATTCATAGCAGCTTATTTAGCAATTTCTGGTGGAAAACGGCCTTACACAACTTCAGGCGCCTTCATACAGTCCTGGCCTGGCCCCCTGTGATTTCTGGTGCTTTTCTAGATAAAAACATTCTTTAAAGGGAAAAAGATCTCTAGGCTTCGAGGAAATAGAAAGAATGCTACGAAGCAGTCATTAGCTATTTCGAAATATTAATTGAAAAAGTTCTTCCGAAAGTGGAAAGATCGTCGAATGAAGGTTATCGCTTCCCAAGGGCAGTACACCACAAGTTCGGATACTTTGCCGACGAATCTCGTAATTAATTTTCTTCTTTAAATTTATTTGCACAAACGAAATCAGAATGTAATTTTCGAGGAAAAAATATGATATTTAAAGATTAAAAGGGATTTTTGTGTTTAAAAGTTGTTTTGCTAGCTTAAAAAAATATTTTGAAGAACTCAGGACTTTCTACTAACAAAAATGCTTCAGAAAAAAATGCAAGAAGATGAAATATGCTAAAATAAATGAAAAAGAAGAATTGAAAAATACTTATGCTTGAACTGGTTGCAAATGTATTCTTAATCAGTAGATAGATATTAATTACATATTTTCATCAAACTGATGAATCTATGTAAGCTAAAAGGAAATGATTAAAAAAAAAACATGACTGTTTAAGAAAACTCACCTTTTCTGGTTTTTTTTCTCAGACGTTTAAATTGGTTTATAACGTAGCCTTAATACTTGACATCTCTTTGATGTTAAAGATTTGTTTAATTCTTAAAAATAGGCAGTGTCCTAACATGTTAAAACAAATCCATTTAACAGTCAACTAAAAATTGATTAAATTTCATTAGGAATTCCTAACATATGCTACATTTTTGTATATTTTTTCAATTTCAAACATTTTGTTTCTACGACCCAACTTTAAATTTTTAATTTTAAAAGCATTGAAATTGACATTTACAATCTTTCACCTCTTTTCTATTTTTTTTTTTCCTTTTTTTCACTAAATGCAAAGTAAATTGATGAAACTCAATAACAATATTCGACTAATTTTGTTTGAAAGTTCATTTGTTTCCGTTGAAAACTCTACTATAAAATTTTTAGTTTAGCAGTCACATTTTTGATGAGAAATTTTAATATTTTGTTTAAAAAAAATATTTTCTTAAAAATTCAAAAATTTTATTTAAAAGTCTTCCTAGTTGGTAAAAAAATCAACTGTTTTTGTTGAAAATATAACTGTTCCATAAAAAAGGTGTCTTTTCGTGGCAAAATCGGTAATAAATGTAGCTATTTGTTTGAAAAATAACTTTTCTGTACCCAAATCATAATTTCGAGTTGAAAATTCAACTGTTTTGTAGAAAAATCGTTCTTTTGGCTAAAGAATTCGACAATATGAACGACATTTTTTTCTTGTCTAACTGATAAATCTTTTTTCGCTGAAAATTCAACTATTTTGTTAAGAATTCGTCTTTTCAGCCATAAAATTATTTTTTTTTTAAATAAATGTAATGTTTTTTTTCTATTCTTAAGAATGAAAATGTCCAGTATAAAATTCACTGTTTTGGCAAAGAATTCAACTATTTCATTAAAAAATTTTCTTTTTTTGTGAATTACTTTGTTCAAAATAATTTTGTTTAGTTGGAGATTCATCATTTTAGTAGAAAATTAAATTCTTTGGTAGGTTACAAATTCATATTTTTGTATTCGAAATTTGAAAACTGCTTGAAAAAAAATTCGTCCTTTTCGCCAAATGTTTCAACATTGTGTTAGAAAAGTGAACAGTTTTTTTAATTCGTGTTTTTTTTGTTAATTACCTTTTTTTAAGTTTACATTTTTTGTAGAAAACTTCTCCTTTTAGTTGAAAAGTCAACTAGTTTGTTCAAAATTAAGCTACTTCATTAAAACTTAATTGTATAGTTTAGGATGCATTATATTAGTTCGAAATTCATATTTTTGATAGGTAATTCCTCTTCTGTGGTACAAAATAATTATTCTGGGTTCAAAATTTCACTTTCCGGATGAAAATTCCACTATTAGATAAAAAGTTAATCGAGTTTGTTGCAACTAAAATATTTTTACTTGCAATTTTAAAATTTTGAAGCGTTTCAATTTGAATTTAATATTCTTACCTCTATTTTTTATTCAATAGAATATATCTTTCTGAGGTAGTTTCTCGAATGAATTATTAATAATTTATTCTCTACCGACGATGTCCTTTAAATATAGAAAATGAGCAAATAAACAGCTTAGGAAAAAATTTTAAATTGCTATCATTAAAAAGAAACTCGGTCATAACTTCTTGTTTTTTAATGTTTTGAATTCATGTATATGATTATCAAAAAATGAATCAAAACCTTTTTAAAAAGGGGGTAAGGGGAAATGAGGATCGAAATTCTCGAGATTGGTTGTTTTAGGGGATTTTTTGAGTAAAAGTTGTAAAAATGGGATATGGTTAAAAGGAGGATGAACTTTCCTGAAATATTCGAGGCATTCAGTGTAACATTTAATGCACGAAAGCAGTGTTTTCTACATACTTTAAACATAATTACAGAATGCTCTTTTATGAAAAACAAAGGGAAGATAATGAGAGCTATTCACATTGTTAGCGAAGCGAACAAATGAGAAAGGCGCAGATGTACTTTGCTGAATAGGGATAAAGGAATCTGATATTGTTATGTATATAATAACACAATGGAAAGCAGAGGCATTAATGCTAGGCGCTTTCTGTCAAACAGAAGTCTATTTTCAAATTTAACTAAGCATATTGCTCAATTTTCACGCGTATAATTTTCACTTTGAAATTTGCACGTTTCTAAAATTTACGATTTTGCTGAACAGTTTTCTTTAGAACCAGCTCACCGTATTATAAAATTAAAATTATACCACATGAAACTCGTCTGGTTCTTTACCTAAAATTATAATAAACATAATGAGCCGTCATAGAATCAAACATAAGGGGCATTTATAAGAACGAGCACTATTTTGATCCAATAAAAAAATTCTACCAAATTATTTTATTAACATGAAATTATTTCCTAATAATAATATTATCAGCCCACGGAGTCATCGAATAAACTTGAAATACTGTCAAAAGTAGCATAAATTTTGAAAAATAGTAATACTTTCCGAATACTACTACTACAAATCTACTACAAATCTTTAAGAACCCCTAAAATCTTTTGACATCCTCTGATTATCTTAAAAAACTCGTAAATCTTTTGTAATTCAGTGAAATCTTTTAAACCTCTTATATTGTGTATAACCCTCTTGAAATCTTTCAACTTTTTTTTAAATGCTATGAATACCTTAAATCTAGGGAAATCCCTGAAATCAATCAATATTCTTAGAAATTCTGTGAAAATTCATTTAATTTCTTTCCTGAAACTTTCTTTCTAGAAATCCATTGGAATCTTTTGCAATCTTTTAAATTATAATGAATTTCTGATAAACTTTCTAAACACTTTTAAAACTATCTGAAATTCCACAAAATAGTTTATAAACCCTTCCAATTTAATAGAATTTCTTTTAAATTCCTTGCAAGATTTCCAAATTGCCTAAACTCTGTAAAATGCTTTGGGATTTTTCAGAAGCCGTAGAAACCCCTCATAAGGTTTAATTTTCTCTTAAAGCACTAGAAATCCCTTAAATCCGTAAAACTACTTTAAAATCTATACATTCCCTGGAATTCTTCGAAAGGCTTTAAAATCTTTGTGTCATCATATTTGGTTCGCGTTATTCCATCAAGTTTTCTAGAAATGCATTGGAACCTCTTTAAATATATATAATATCATCGATATCCGGAACACCTTTTAACAATTCTTTAAAATTTTCTGAAATTTTACACGAAACTGTTTGAACACCCTTGAAAATTATAAAATACCGTGTAATTTCTTAGAATTTTAGGATATAATTTAAACTCTATAAAATTTTTTGCAATCTCCTCAAATAGTTGAAATTCCCTGGGAATAAGTAGAAATCCTCTGAAATCTTATTATTTCGTTTAAAAATTTATGAACCCCTTAAACCCAACGAAATCCTTTAAAACTTCCCTATAGCTTTCTATAGAAATCCGTTAGAATCCCTTGAAATCTTTCAAATGTCAGCAATATTATGAAAAACTATCAAATTCTTCTAAAATGTTCTGATATTGTTACGGAAGAGTCTGAAATCCGCTATAAATTTTGAAATAACTACGAATTTTAAATATTATGAAATATTCTAAATTTGATAAAATCTATGGAAATCCCTCAAAATCTTTTCACTCTTTCGTTTCATTTATTTTCTTAAGCTTTATAGAAATCCGTTAAAATACTTACAAATATTTTAAATATCATTGACATCCTCTTTACGATTCTTTGACATTTTCTGAAATCTTATAAGATACTGCTCAAAACCCCGACAAAATGTTAAAATCCATTAAGTTCCTTTGCATTTTTTAAGATACCCACAGTTCTCTAATATTCTTTGAAATCCTTTGAAATGTTTAAAATTGCTTAAATTTGGTGAAATTGCTATTCTGAAAAAAGATTACTTAAATCAAAAAAATTTAGTACTGCATACAATCAATCGAATATTTTTTTATTTAAAGAAATTTTTTGATATTAAGAATCATTGTTTCATTGACTTACTCAATACTAGATTTATTTAATTCATGATAACTTTTTTCCTCATCGTATTAATCACACAAAAAACAATTCAAGTCACGTAAAGCATTTTGAAATCTGTAACATTTTTCAAACATCCTTAAAAATCGATGAAATCTTTGAAATTCTCTGAAATCTAGTAAAATCTTACAAAATCTGATAACGCTGTTTGAATTTCCTTGAGATCTTTTATAAAATCCACTAAAATCTATTTCCATCCTTTATATATTGACAAATTTTTGAAATATTGCAATTTTTTAATTCCTTGAATCTTTGCAATTTCTTGGATCTTTTGAAATCCACTATTTTCTTTAAAATCATTTTAAATCATTAAAAAGTATTATATGGTGTAAAATCCCAATACATCTCTTTTAGAATTCCTTAAAAAATGCTGTAATTTTTTTAATTCTCTAATACCAGAAGACCCTTAAAATTTAATTCTTATTCATTTGATCTGTAAAAATCTCTTGAATTTTTTGGAAATTCTCAAAAATCTCTAAAAATCTTCCAAATCTTTTACTTTTGTTGATAAACTTTTAAAATCTCTTGATTTTTGTTATCTTCTAATGCTTTTCTTCTTGAGATGGCACACAGAAAAAAACTACGTCCAGTTTTTTGTTTGCAAGAATGTCATTTGTAAATTCTTCAAATAAAAAATAATTCAGTTGTGAATGCGTAGATCTAAAAATTCCTCTTATTTTCAAGCCTTGTATATTTAAATCTAAAATAATGAAACATAAAACTGACTTGACTAGAGTTGAATCGAAACAATTTCGAATATTTCAATCATTGAATATTAAACTATAAAGACTTTAAATATAAAAATTTTTAGTTTTTAATTTTTAAACAGTAAAATTCAAACTACTTGGATAGGAGAAACCTTCTTACAGCGGATAATGCAATGTACATAAAAATGCTCAGGTATAAAAAAGTTATATTAAAACAAATTTTACTTTTTTGTAATAACATACAACATGTATGACAAAAATTAGATCAATTTTTACGAACAAAATTCACTACATCTCTCACTGCATAATAAAACATTCGTGGCAAGTGGATTACTTTAGAGTAAAGTCGAAAATTGCCGAACAACTAGACAACTTCAAAGCTGCTTATCATATTTCTTAAAAACATCAAGATTAGCAATTGGTGCCACTATTCTATTTAATTTTTAAAAATTTTATAAAACTTACATAATAATGAATAATAACATTATTCGTAGCATGTAATAAATTGAAATTTGTTTTCTCATACATTTAATAACGACTGATTTAAAATTTATTTTAGAAATAACATTTTTTCTTTGAAAAATAGAATAAAACATTTTAATATAGCAAAATGATCTACAAATAAGTTAAGCAATAACAAAATTCAAGAGTCAGTTATAATGAATAAACGCCATGTGATGAGTGTAACAGCTGATCAAGTCAGCCCTAAGATCTATATTTTTTCACCCATATTCAAAAATAGAAGTTTAAATAACGCGGAAATTTTTCTCGGGGAATGTTAATAAATATTAAAGGATCGTTTGTGGCATTGCAAAGAGTTGGAAGACAAAAAAACTTGATTTGTGCAAATAATGACGATCGAAGGTCACATTTAGGTTTTACAGCAGAAGTTTGACTTTTATCCATGGACATAGGAAACACAGGACTAGGCATGCCATCCTAACTTGGCGAGCGGGGTTGAATCAACGGGAGGGGGGAGAATTCCATGAGTGGGGAGAGCCATGTTTGTCGCAGGACATCAAAAGGTGACGGACCTCTCTCCTCATTGCATCACCCCCGCAATGGCATGCCTAGTCCCGTGTTTCCTATGTCCATGCTTTTATCTTTCTCTGACGGTAATTATGTAATCATGCAATCTGTTTTACCCACAGACCCCCACAAGTTCGAAGTTGTCTACTCGCTGCGCTAGTGCTGCTTTGACACAGCTGATACCAGACTGATACGTATGTCAGACCAAATATGTTTATTTGCATTTCAAGTGCAAACATTAGTTTTTGCATTATTAGTGCATAATGTTCGTGAGCGATTTTTGTTGTTTTGTCCCACTTTAATAAATATAAACCTCATAACTAGCCCATTAACAACATTGCAAATTGCTTGCAGCGTTTGACCACAGAACGGTCGATATTTCTCTAAAATAGAAATTAAAAAAAAACTTTTTTCACTATTCTAATTATTTAGGACCCGAGACAAATTCTTGCAAGCCTTCTGTTTATTATGCCAAATTTTTAACACGATATCTCATTCCGTGTGGACGTAGGTTGGGAAAGAAAACTTCCACTGGTATTTTCTTCAAAAAATTTTTTTTCTCAAAATTTCCACCGGAACAAAGCAGAGACATGGACTTTATTACCTCCTCTTTCATTTTCAAGCTTTCAGAGCGATACCTCATTTTGTTTAGACGTAAGTTGGGAAAGAAAAATCGAAGACCAGGTTTGGTCACGAGACCCTCTCGTCACATGGCCTTAAATTAAAAATATATTCAAAATTTTTTCCAGGTGTTAACGAGGGGAGAATTTACCTACAAAATGAATTATAAGAAATCCATTACTTGTTTAACAGAGAAAAAAAATTAATCTTGTTGTGTCTTCTAATTATTTCATACAAATATTTACTGCTACTAGTATCTACATATAATCTACTTAGTTTATGACATAACATCTCATAGCCAACGTATCAAATGCCTTTTTTTTGAGATCTGTACAGCGTATATATAACATCATCGTGGTTAACATAGTAGATTTATCATTGTGGATCTATGTGGTACATAATCTGTATTTATTTATTTCCGAATTGTCACCTTCTTTTCAGCCATGGAAGATTTAAGTGTTTTTCCAAATTTTTTGAAAATAGCAATTTTGTAGAGATAGGTAAAATAAGCTTTAACAAGGAGACACGAAGGTGATGTGTTATTTTAGTGTGAAATTAAAGACTCGTTTAAATCCATAGACTTATTTGATCAATTTGGTGACAAAAGTTTGGAGGATTATAAACTTTACAGAAAAACCTAGCATAAGCATTAATCATATCTATGGGGTCTGAAAGTACATAACCGTCGTATCTCATTATACCCGTAATTCTAGATGCATCTTTCAAGATGTTTATTTAAAACCAAAATGATGAAGGTCTGGTCCTGATTTTGTCCTCAGTATTTTCATTAAACAACTTGCAAGAGGTTTGCATGCTGAACTTAAATTGTTATTTGAGATTACAAATTTTATGATTTATAATAAGAATCTATTGAGTCTAAGGCTTGTCTTTTAATACTTGAAAAATCTGTTTCTATTTATCAAATTAAATTTTCTAAAGAGGCCATTTTTAATAGGTAAACATGCCATCCTTCATTTCTTAATCGATGGTGTCGAGATGATCCCCTCGTTTGATGAGGCTTGAGGTACGATGAAGCTGCTTCATAGTTTCAAGCGTTTCCACTTTAATAGTAAGCAAACTGAAAGGAGAAAGAGAAGCAGTCGGCCATCTTCGAATAGCTACCGTGTTCTTCCAAATCTCAGCTTGAATTAGTTTGCTGCTTGATCCTCATATTCAGTTTCCCCCGATACAAAATTGAACCATAATTGATTCATATTAGAAAATACGAATATCAAAAGCAATTTCATTATTTTTTAAATTTGATATTAACCAACAGAGTGAACATGATTGAAGTTCAAAATGAATTTATGAGGAAAAAATACACGAGCAAAATTAAAATATTATTTTTTTCCATGCGACAGTCAATATTTAAAGACCCAGATTCTAATTTTGCTTTTATAAATAAAATAAAACAATTTTTAATTTTTAATTATTATTTTCAGGATTGCAAAAGTATAATTTACTCGAAAAGTGTGAAAAAGTGACTAAGATGAATTAATAATGTGACTAATGTTCTTTTGAGTTAAAAGTATTCCTAGAGAATCCAAATGAATTGGAAACATTCCGCAAAATCGAAAGAATGGCATTGATTTAAGCGAAATTGGAGTGAATTTAGAAAAATAAAAGGGAAATTAGAAGAATTCAATGAATTTCATAAAAATTAAATGCGAATTTAACGAAAATTCAAGCGAATTTAAAAAAATCCAGAAATATGAAAAAATGTATTAAATTTAGAAAGTGTGAAATGAGTTAAGTTAAATTTAAATGAATTAAAATGATTTTCATGATTTAATTATTGGAAAGAGAAATGTCAAATTCAAATTATTTCTTTATTAAATTTCGGGTGAATTAATGAAAAACTGAAAAATTAAAAAAACATCCATTTTATTGACAAGAATTTAAGAACTTTACAAAAAATTAAGTTAACTCTAGAAAATTCGAAAAAATTCAAAGTAATTAAAAAGAACTCTGAATAAATTAATAAGAATTGAAGCGGGTTTCTAAGTTAAATTGAATATATTGTAAAATTGGTTTGAAAAATCTTTTAAAAGCTTCAAAACCCTGAGAAATTCATGACTACTTGGGAATGAATTCTGCGAATGCAATGAACCAATCTAATGGAATCTAATGATTATTCCTGAAATCCTGAAAAATCTATGAAAATAACTTGAAATCTATTGAAAGCCTGTAGAATCATTAAAAACCTTGAAAATGTAATAAAATACTTTGGAATCCTTCCACCTACGTATATTAAAGCTTCATCAGTCTCGTAAGATTGTTCCATATCTTCGGGCAGTCTAGGAAATTCCTCTCAACTACATGATTTTTCTTAGAGCCCTTAAATTAATTTAAATCCTCTAAAATCCCTTAACATTTTTGATAATTGAAATCTCATTAAATTTCTAAAATCAATTTAAGATTTATGGACAACTTTTTATATGCCCTAAAATATTTGACAACCTTTTAAGATTTTCCAAATCCTTTCAAACTTTTTAGAGCTTTTTAAAATTTCGTAAAGTTTTTAACAATACCCTTGCATCTATCAAGTATTTTAGAATCACTTCAGTTAATTCAAATATATAACAAATATTCTCATATATTTTTAATCCTAAAAAGTGTTTTGAAATACCATAAAAACTTGTATGGCTTTTGAAAATTCGTCAGCATTCAAATATTATAAAATCCCGTTAAATTATAATAAATTTGATATTTCGTAAATCCTGAACAATTTATTATGGTATCTTGAGAGCTTTTAATATTTCTTGAAATCATTAAAATCCTCGAAAATTTTATAAATTCCTTTGGAATTTAAAAAAATATTCTAAAAAATTTGTAATTTAAAAAAAGAATTATTTTTAAAACATTTTTTTTAATACTGTTGAATATTTATAAAAAAATTAGAATCTTTGAAATTACTGAGATATATTAAAAATTTATTGCAATCTTTTAAAATACCCTTAAATATTTAAAATCAATTAAAATCCTTTCTAATTCTTTCATACTTGTTTAGGGCCTTGAAAAAAATCTATAGTCGATTACTGCAATTTTTTAAAATACCTTAAAATATTTAAAATTCTTCAAAATCTTTTTAAATTTATCAAACTTTTAAAAATTGTTGAATATTTATTGAAATTTTTAAGATTATCCTTGAATCTGTACACCTCGTTAGAAATCCCTCAAATTATTCAAATCTATTCAAAATTCCTTGACATCTATTCAAATACTGATGAAAAATCATTTGCAATTTTTTAAAGTCCTATAAAACTTTTTAAAGCACTTGAAAATTCCTTAAAATCTTTCGAAATTATTTGCAACTTTTTAAAGCTTTTAAAAATGACTTGCATTTTTTTAAATACCTTAAAATCTTTTAAATTTGTAAGTCCCTTGCAACTTTATATATTTCTAAAAAATTCCTTGGATTTAAAAAAAAACTCTAACATCTTTTAATTCATATGAACATCCTTTAAATGATTAAAATGGCTTTGGCTAGTCGTCCCGAAAAACCCGGGGAGTTGGAAATGAGATGGAATAGTGAAGTTCATGAAAAATATTGTACTATTCATTCGGAATTTCGAGGCGACGAGATATGTCACATAAAAATATATTATACATTTCTTGGAATCTTTTTGAACCCTTTGGATATCCTTCATATTGTTGAAATAGAATATAAATTTCTTTAAATCATTTGAAATACTCTCAAATATTTCAAAAGAATAACAAAATTCAAAAACAGGTGTAAATTTAAATTCAATAGTAGTTAACGCATGGGTAAATGTATTAATAGACAGATAACTAAAATGATCTCTTCATTTTAAAAAATAACTGAAGTGACTTCATTTTTAAAAAGTCACTAAAAATTAATTTGAGGTAAAAATGAATTAAAATTAAAGTATAGAAGGCTTGACTACTTTCGACGGTTACATAAACCGTTATTACAGAAATTTTCTGACTTTTGCCATTTTTCCAAAATCCCTGACTTTTTCCTCATATACAGGTTTTACTTGACGTGCGCCTATCCTGTGATTGCAAACTGTAATATTTATTGTGTCGATTAAAAAAATTTGTTGTGTCGAAAGAGAAGAAAAATATAATTTGAAAAAGATGACATGTTAATGGGCTAATGATAAACGATGAGATGCGAGCATTATGCTGATAAGATGGGGTCTAAGGGACAACAGGATTAGTCGCTAATGCGTTTAGGACGGCCTGCATTAGGTCTCCTCTTAGGAGACGGGGGATGAGATCAGAGAAAGCGTTATACCGGTAGTGATTAGTATTACGTCGTAGGGTGGCTGCCCTCCTAAGTTCCTTTTAACACAACAATCTCTACGAACCCACTAAACTCTGGCACAATAATTCGGTTTCCTCTAAGCTCCTTGTAAATTTGATATCTGTGAACCTCTCTATGAATCCTAAGAGCCGGCTTAATAAATCCTCAGGGAGGCTGACATATATTTATTTTCAAAATTTCCTGAATTTGCTCTGACAATTTAAAAAAAATATTATTATTTAAAGATCCAAATTATACTTTAGTGACATTTTAAATATATAATGGTTTATAAATGGAATGAAACAAGTTTGAATTCGCAAATGTTTTATTAGTTATTTTCAGGGCTGCTTAAGCTACTTAAATAAAGGAAAAAAGTGAATTATTGAAAATTATAAAATAATTAAAAACTCGAAAAACGGTAAGACTGCCGGGGTAGACGGTATTAACGCGGAAATGCTTGAACACGGTGGCGAGTACATACCACATAGAGTTTGCGAATTGATAAATTTATGTTTCGAGATGGGAGACGTCCCAGACGATTGGAAAGAAGCTATTATCGTACCAACATACAAGAGAAAGGGAGATAAAAGCGACTGCAATAATTATAGAGGGATTAGCTTATTAAGCACCGTAAGTAAAATATATTCAAAAATACTTATTCGTAGGGTAATTAAAATAACAGAAGCAAAGATTTGGGAAGTCCAAAGTGGGTTTATGCCATGAAGGTCATGTACAGATCAAATATTTAGCTTAAGGCAAATAACAGAAAAAAGTTTGAGAGTAGGAAAAAAAGTTTTCTGTGCATTTGTTGACCTAAAAAAAGCTTTTGACAAGGTA
>NC_046659.1:83038313-83060385 GCF_010883055.1 Belonocnema kinseyi | reverse complement strand
CGAAGACCTACAAAGAATGTTGAATAAACTAGATGCAAGCATGAAGAGCATGGGCCTCAAAATTAACGCAAATAAAACAAAAACTATGGTTTTCGAAGGAAAAAGTGGGAAAACACTATGCAATATTTTATTAAATGATGAGAGAATTGAACAAGTTGATAAGTTCGTATACCTTGGTAGCTTATTTACTAGGGATAGGAAGGTAGATGAGGAATTAGATAGACGAATGAATGAATGTAAGAAGGTTATTGGTAGAGCAGGTCCCCTTATCAGAAGTAAAAAATATATCAAATAAAGCGAAAATGGCAATACATAATTCTATATTTGTACCGACTGTACTATACGGTAGCGAGACATGGACTTATGAAGAAAAAGATAAGAGTAAAATTAACGCAATTGACATGAGATTCATGCGCATAATAAGCGGGAAAACCCTAATGGACAAAGTAAGTAACGAGATAATTCTAAAAGAATGTGGTGCAGAAGAGACCCTAGTAGACACATGGGAAAGAAATCGGTTAAGATGGTTCGAACATGTTGAGAGAATGCCAAATGAACGACTAACGAAACAAGTGTTACATAACGGCTTCGTGAGGTTCTTCGCTTGGGGTGATTGCTAGAGAGATTGATCAGCAACCTGGGTCGGAGCAGTGTTGCGGAACGAACGTGTTATTTACTTAAATAGCACGAGAATTCTGGATCAATCTGAAAAATCTCTATCCCTTCCACATACTACTCCTTTCCCCTGCCGAGTGAGTCACGCCTACCCCGAAAGGGAAATGGCTTAATGGTGTAATAATAATAATGAAAGTAGCTAAAGTAATAATTATAACATAAAAAGTAACTACACGTGCATTCATGCAAACTATTCAAGTTAAATTCAAAAGAATTCAAAATTGGCAATAAAAGCAAAATCCATTAACTTCAGTTAAATTGGAGTAAATTTAGAGAAATTTGGGAAAAATTTAAAGTAATTCAAAAGGGTTTGATGAAATACTTGAGAATTCAAGGTGAACGCGAACGATTTCAAGACGAATTAAACAAAAGCTTAACAAAATCCATTGAATCAAGTAGAATTTATTGGAATTAGAAGATTTTAAGTTAACTGAAAAAATTCCAGAGAATTCCAAAAAGTCTATAGATTTTGAAAGAATTTTGCATAAATTGAAAAGTAACCCATGGTGAATTTCAAACGAAATAAAATAAAAAGTTCACTTAAAAATTGTAAATCCATTAAAATATTATAAAATGCTGTGAAATTCTACGAAATTTAAGGCCATTCCTTGACATCCTAGAAAATTGATTAAAATATCTTGAGAGCTACTGAAATCTTATAAAATCATTGAAATCCTTCGAAGTCTAAATAGATTCTTTCAAATTTCTGAAAGTATAATAATATTGTATTTTAACCCTATTCATTCCCACAGGGTGAAATTCACCCCATAATATTTTCGTGCTCCTCGTTAAATTGTGGTTACCTGAACTTCACAAATTAAAAAAAAATCAAACAATTAATTTTGCTTACAATAATTAAAAGATCATCTTTTGCAATTTTTAAATAATATCTAGCAATTCTTTAGATTTTTTGGACTTTAAAACTCTAGGAATTGTTTTAGAATCATTTGAAATAGCCTAATAATTGCAAATACTTTGAAATATTTGTTAATCTTTTGACATTTTTTAAACCTCTTAAAATCGTAAAAAATTTTAAAAGTAAAGCTCCCTAGATCTGTTCCCTGTTCAAAAGTGATTGAAATATTAATTAGATCATATATCATCTGCTAAAAATAAGATCACAATACCTTTCAAGCGGGTTAAATTGATGTATATAATTTTTCTCGAAATATATTGCTTAATATATTAATATTAATTCATTTTTACCAATATTGTCCCTGAAACTTAGTTGATAGAATAATTGAAGGACCAAATCGAATAAGGACACATATTTATGTCCCTATCTTAGATACGGACCATAAATGATTACAAAATGTTTTAAATTTTTATAATTATGTGTGGGCGGTTTGCCGACATGCGCGTGCCGACATGACGTGCGCAGCATATGTGACGCTTATTACGTTACATTGTGAGGGCAGCTAGCCGATATGCGCATGCGGATACGACGTGCGCCGCAGATGTGACCCATATGAGGTCACATAAGTCGACATTTTCGCTATCATGACGTTTCGATCATTCTGCACATCGTGCGCGCACCATGCGGGCTTAGTGCCAACATATTTTTATCTGGGTCCTTAGAATTCCAAGTATTCCGAAAAATATCCTAAAATCTTACAGTGTTTTTTTCAAATATTTCAAATAATTGAAATCGATGAAAAATACCTTGAAATGTTTAAAAAATAATAAAGTCCTTAAAAAGCTTCATAATATTTGTTAATAACCTAAAATATTTTAAATTTTCATGAATAAATTCTGTGAAATACATTACAATGTTTTAAAATCTTGTGAAATTTTATAAAATCGGATGATCTTGTAGAATCCCTTGGAATCTTTCTAAATAATTAAAATCGATTCATATCTTTCGAAATTCTAGTAAATTTTTAAAGAGCATGACAAATCTTGTAAACTTCTAATATCATTCAGATCTTGGGAAAATCGTTTAAATTTTTTAATTCCTTTCCAAATGTCTTCAAATGTTTTAAAAATACCGTAAACTTAATAAAATTCTTTATAACCCTTTGAAATACTTTGAAAATTCTTAAAGGTTCTCAAGGTTCCTCAGAAGGTTTGAAATCCCCTAAAATCCTTAAAAGCTTCTGTAATACATTCAAATTATTGACATCTTTTATAAATGTCTTGTGAACATTTAAAACACCTAAACATAATTAAAATCTTTTTTAATCTTTGGAAATCACTTAAAACTTTTTAAAGCTGTTGAAAATTTCTTGGAAGCTCTGAAATGTAATATAAAATCTTTAAAAACCTTTGAAATCCTATTAGGTTATTAAAATCTATAAAAAATTCTTTGAAATCTTTTAAAATGCCCTGAAATGATACTGATCTTTTAAAGTACCTGGCAAAGTTTTAAGGCTCTTTAGAATTTCATAGAATTTTAAAATAAAATGAAGAAAATTGACAAATAGGTATAGACCAGAATCCTACAGTGGTTAACCTCACGTGTTAATTTGTTTAAAAAAGTGACAAAAGTGTGGCAGTCCAGCTTATGCTTGGCAGTTACTAGTGATTTTTAACTTTTTTTGTTGTTCAAAATTTCTTCATTTTCCTGACCATCAAAGTGGCCTGAATTTCCTCTAATTGCCAGGCTTTCTCTGAACTGTGGCTACCCTTATCCTACTCCCTAAAACATATTCTAATTTGTTATTTAATTCATGTCCATCATTACGACACTACCAGATTCTCTTTTTCATCTTTCAATCCGCATTTTAATTATCCATATTAAATGAAACGAAGGTAGTTTGTAAAATTAAAAACAAAGCTCTTTACCACTAAGAATGTGTTATACAAAATGGGTTAATTCAGGGATGAAAATTTTATCCCTGGCACCTGCATAGTGGCAGGATTCTCATTTTCTCCGCCACTTTCACGTTTATGAGATTGTTAGCGCGGTTGCTCTGCAGGCGCATCGAAACAACTTAATTTTATATGTGGACAACGTCGTCCAGAAACTGTGAAGGAAGGCCGCTTCGTCAGATGTAATGAAATTTCGCTGTTAACTTTATTTCCCGAACCCGCTACACTCTTTTGTAAGAATAATTACCTTTTGCCTTCGCGCCCGAATGGATTTCAGTTCCCATGAAGGAAAAGCATAGGCGCGTTTGACATTTACAAATAAAAGGGGTAAACTGCCACGGACGGTCCCCCGGTCCAAAACGAGATTTCACAAACCGTCTGGCTCGACCGGTGGCATTTTGTCACACATTCTCTGCAAACCTTTATGTACCGAGCTTTCACGAATATCCTCTCATTAGCAGACGCACAATGTTCTCTCTGAAATTTATTTTTGACGACGCTTCGTTACTCCCTTCAATGCCTCGATGAAGGCAATTTCCTCTGCCGTTGTTTTCGGCGACGTCGCACATGCCGCTGTTTGATAGGTTCCTTTATCGCGATCTTGCTTTCACGAACAGTCGACTGGAAACTACTTTTTATTTTTCAACCGAAAAGAAGCACACTCGTTAATAATGTTTTAATCGATTTAGGATAATGAAGAAGCTAAAAGTCAATTAAATTTCTTTTGTTCTTTGTGCTTTTGTAAAGAACTATGTTTGTTTAATTCCCATGTTCAAACTAAAAGAGGAGATTTAGCGTTTAAAGAAAAAGGGGGAACAATAGAGGAATAAATTGTAAATAAGATAAATGTACAATACCATCCTCGATTTCATAAACAATGTGGCATTTAAGTCAAAGTTAATTTCATGGTAAAAGAGACGAATTTTTTTTTATAAGCTACAAGTGGAATCCTTTAGAAAAAAATTTGCTTTTGAACCAGAAAAGATGAATTATTGTAAAATGTTAATTTTCAACCAAGAAAGATTAGTTTTCAATAAAAAAGTCAAATTTACAGAAAATACAAAATTAAGTGTAGAACGAGAATTCACGGCCGAATAGTTAAAATTTCTAACCAAAGGAACAAATTTTCAACAGATTCGTTCAATTTCTCACCAAATAGTTGGCTTCTAAACTCAATTATCAACTTTTTAAATAAGAATAATTACTTTTTAACCAAAAATAATTAGATTTTCAAATGATATCGATAAAGGGTTTATTAGGCTTAATAATTAAACTCTTGAAATACATTTAAAAATTTGTTTTCATTTATTTTACGTACTTTTTATATACAAAAACATCAGTTAAAGTCAACTCCTAAAAAAATATGTAGTTCCGCGCTGTTGTAAAAATATCGAGAATGGGCTGACTAAAATGACCGGCTGTACTAGGTACTAGAATTTCTGATATACATAAAAAACTGCGTTAGGCGAAAATGACGAAATTGGTAAAAAACAGCTTTTCAAGAAGGAAAGATACACTTTTAACCAGGTACTACTCTACCAAGAAGGATGAATTTTTAACAAGAGAGTTACGTTTTTTCGAATTCCCTTAACAAAATAGTAAAATTTTTAACAAAATAGTTTATATTTTGACCGAAAAAAATTTTAATTTGACTAAAAAGGATGAAAATCTATGTAAATATATGCATTTTTAACAAAAGATTTAAATTATCAACCAAGAATGATTTTGTTTACAAGAAGGAAAAAAACAACCAAATTCTGGTATTTCTAAGCTAAGAAGCGAACTTCCAAACGAACAATTGAACTTTCCAGCTAAATAATAGATTTTTATAAATCCAAAATCACGACTTTTCAAAAACGCAGTGAAATTTTTCACCTAAAAAGACGATTTTTTTCATTAAAGATTTAAGTTTTCATTCCGAATTTATAAAATTTTGATTTAAAAGTTCATTTTTTGCGACACAATAGATGTTTCTACAGAAATAATAAAATTATGAACCCATGAAGACGAGTAGTTGACTTTTCCAAGCTAAAAGAAGATTTTTTCACAATTCAGTAAATATAAATTTTCAACAAAAAAGTTCATTTTTAACAAAATAGCCCCTTTTTTGAAATAAAACTATTGATTTGAAAAAATGACAGCGAATAGTGCAATTTTTAACCAAAGAAATTAATCTTCAGCTAAGGAAGTGAATTTTTAACTTTCAAAGAGTTGAATTTTCCAATTAAAGAATATTCATTTTCCAGGAAAATACGAATTTAGGAAAAAATACATCAATTTTTAAACATGTGGGTGAATTTTATTATCATTAAAAGTGCCTAAATCTTCAACGAATTAAATGAATGTTTAAAAAAGTAGTTCGAATTTCAACAATTCAGTTGAATTTTTGAAGAACGGAGTTTAACACTGAATGGAAAATGTAATAATCAAATTTTGAGATAAAAACGATTAATATTAAGTTAACAATGGAATAGTTAAATTTATATAGAAAGAAATTAACTTAAAAAAAATACAAAATAGTTGAATCTTTCGCCAATAAAATTAATTTTAAATGAACAAGCTTAATTTTCAACTAAGTAATTAAATTTCCAACAATATAATTTTAATTTTAACCAACTAGTAGTATTTTTAAACTAAACAGATGAATTTGAACCTAAAAATATGATAGTAAACTTTTGATATAAAAAAATTATCTTTCATACAAAAAGATGAATTTTCAATTATAAAATAGGACTTTTTTACTAGATGATGAATTTTCGAGGATCATCTTTATCCTCCGATTTCGGAGCATAAAATTATTTATAAGGAAGTAGATTTCATTTCGATCCTAAATGGACATGAGGATGAATTTTCAATCTAAAAAGATAAATCCGCAACAAGACATTTAAATTATCGACCACGAAAAGTGATTTTAAGAAATGATTTTTATTTTCGCGAAAATAAATAAATTTGGAAAAAAATAGTAAAATTTTGAACAAACAGAAATAAATTTCGATCAAAATGTATAATACTGGGCTCTTGAGATAAAAACAATGGACTTTCAACTAAAATCAGTTGTATTTTTTTATAGGTTTTCATTATTGTATTTTGCATAAAAGCGAGAAAAAAATATTAATAGTGGGAAAAAGGAACATTTCTTGAAAACAAGGGAAAATAGGAATTATTTTCTGATGATGAAAAGAGGGGAATAGGAAAGCCATTGCCTTATCTCAACTGCTGGATAGAATGGAATACCCATGCTATAAACGAAAATTGAAATAAAAGAAAGACATTTTCGACCATTGTGGATAACTAAATCTATGATCTCCCTTGTTTGCAGACCATGTACCCTTTCGGGTACCCCTATACTCTGCCCTTTTTTCTCCAAATGAGACCTCAAAGGAAAAAACTAATGAGAAGCACGCCTGATAATAATTATTATGTAGATTCATTTTAGGACTTCATTCCACAGAGTTTAACGCAGTAGTGGAAAAATATAGAACGGATTCAGCTTAATGGAATGAAATTTCACATCCAGGTGTATGAGATTATGCTACGAAAATATAAAAGAGGATGAGCGTAACGAATCAGTGCGTTTTTATCAGCGCGACAATAGTCCCTTTCCCCGGCGACCGGAGCGAAGCCAAATACATTCGTTGCCCTTAAAATAATTAATTTGCACATATATGCAAGCTCACGTGCTCGTGTGGGTGCGCTCATGCAACTCAACGTATAAATACAGCGCGCGCAACGGCCAGGAAATCGATGAGTGAATTTTTCGTTTGTGGAATGACGCCGCACATTACAGATTCGTTGCGGTTAGCCCGAGTTAGCCCGTAGGGGTGAACACAGAGAGAAAGGGGTATAGAAGTTGGGGTTTCGTGTTTTTAATGGGTCGTTATTGTCAACATCGATTGGTTTTATATGGACATTTAAGTGGCGAGAAGGCTGCACAGGATATAAAAACGTGCATCATATTGCGACCACATACGTCGTAAACCTGCACTTAGTCACTTTTTTTGATCAGCCTTTCCTATAAAATTAAAAACAATTTTGCATTGAGGGAAAAGAATTAAAGCTTCATTTAAAATCCGTCAAACTGCAGCTTTTATTTTACGAATAAATTTAATATCTTTTGTCACGAAACAATGAATCACACATTAAATCAAACAAAGTGAATGACATGATGCTTTTAAAATAGAACGGCATTAACTCTTTTCATGTATTTATTCAAAAAACTTAATGGAAAATTAAAGCACTTTCTCCTTGATGAGAAAGCTCGCTCATCGACAGATTTAATTAATTTAATGCATTGTTCAATTGTTTATGATATCTGCTGTTTAAATAACAAAGCTGTTGATTTCTCTCGAATATACTTGAAGAATCTCCTTCTGGTTTGAAAACTTTTTCAACCACTCCTTTCTACGGTACAGATCATCAAAGAAAAATTTATCAGAATTTAGAGTTTAAAATTCTTTTAAAACAGCGGACACAGAATGATTTTTTTATGCAAATAGGGGGATGAATGCTATTGAATAAAATTAGTATATCGTGTACCATATTCAATTCAATATTCGACGGTTTATATTTCAATTTTTAATATTTCTAATAAAATAGTACCATTTTTAATAAAATAATTATTTTATGCAAGAAAAGATGAACTTTTTACGAAGGAGTTAACTTTTCAAGCTAAAAAGCTGATTTTTTCAGAAAACAGTTGACCTTTTAAAGAAAGGAGATACAATTTCAGCCAGAAACTTTTCCATAAAAAAAGATGCATTTTCAGCAAAATAATTGAATTTTGAAATGAAAAAATTGACTTTTTGAAAAAAATAATTAAATCTTCTATGAAATAATTAATTTTTAACAAACTAGTGGAATTTTTAACCAAATTGTTAAATTGTTAAGCAAAAGAATTTAATATTCAAACCAATAGAAATTATTTTCTGGCTAAAAAGACAAATTTTTAACAAAACAATTGATTATTCAAATAAAACAGTTAATTTTTTAACAAAATTATTTAATTTTCAAATAAATTTTTTAATTTTAAATGTAGACAGATCAATTTTCAAACAAACGCTCGACTTTAAAAAAAATAATAATCGACCAAAAACTTACATTTACAAACAAATAGTGGAGTTTTTCGGCCAAAATGACAATGTTGTAACAAAATAATTGAATTTTAAATGAAATCGTTAAATATTCAACCCAAAGAAACGAATCATCAATCCAAAACACGAATCTTAAAAAAAAATTGAAAAATTTTCGACCAATTTCGTCCAAATAATTAAATTTTTAACAGTGTCAAAATTGATAAGCAGTAAAATGATCAACAAAAGGGATAAATGTCCAACCAGAAAAGATTTTTGGGTGAAGAGATAAAAAAATTAACCAAAATGTTAATTTTGCAAACTAAAAAAGTGAATTTTCGAGAGAAATTTGCATTATTAACCAAAAACTTCATCTTCTTCTGAAAGGGTAATTTTCTGCCTAAAAGTGAATTTTAAACTGAATAGTTCAATTTTAAACATGAAACTATAAGTCTTTAACGAAAAATGGAAGAGTTAAATTTAAAGTTTAAAAATTTATTTTCAACAAACAAACATTTTTTTAAAAATTAGTTAAATTTTCAACCAGAGATGTCGTTTCATCTAATACTGGGGGAAAAAAATTAACTTCCGACCAATTAATTAAATTTCTAATCAAGAAGATTAATTTTCTACCAAAAAAGTAATCTTACAACAAAATAAATATATTTCTAATTAAATTGTTAAATTTTCAAATAAAAACGAACAATTTTTAATTAATGTTGAAATAATTAAATTTTCAGATAAAAAAATCAATAGCTTAGCTAAAAAGGATCGAATTTTCAACAAAATAGTTGAATCTTCGACCAGGTGGACTTTTAAATTAAAAATAATAAACTTTCAACGTGAAATAGTTGGCTTTTCCTATTGGGATTATTCATTCAGTTCTATTTAATCGAAAAAATTAGAAAAAAAGAAGTTGCTTCAAAACAGTTGAAAGAAAAAGAGTTCTTTAAAAAAAGAGTTTAAAGAGGTTAATCGGGAAAAGAGTGTAAAGTCTGTCTTCACATTGAAACCTGGATGTGATTACGGTTTCCAGTATGGCTTGCACTGGCCTTGTTACTGTTTCCAAGATATTTAAACGTAAATTGCGCGGACTATCAATTCTAGGAATATATTAAATCCGATACAATTAATTGCAAATTTATTGTAACATAAAATCACTAATTTTCATTCTTTCTATCATTTCAAAAACAAATTGTTATTCAAATTTATGTCTTCCGTATTTCACATTCTGCGACAACCCCTATTCATTGTGATAATAAGATCTTTTTTGAAGGCGAAAAAAACTAATGTTCTTAGGTAATTTGAAGGAGCTATATTTATTGTTAAAAAAAGTAATAATTTAAATTTTTTATTTGCAAAAATATTTTTTCTCCAGAGTTCGGAATAATCTGTGCAAATAGGGTAATCAGGGTCAAATTATCTCTGAACTTAATTCTAATCTGTAATCAATTTAAAGAAAGTGAAATTCGTTTTTTATCACAAACAGAATAAAAATCTAGAAGGTCTACAATCAGCAAAATATGTCCAAAAATAATACAGATAAAATCTTTGCTGAAAAGTGTGGCAGTATTCATGGCGTACAAGAACGTGGGTTTGTTATCATGATGATTCAGGAAGCTGGCGAACCGGATGTTGAGGTAACTACAGAGTACGAGTAGCAAAAATGTATTCATAAAGGAGTCTGCAAGTTCTTGTATGTTTTTCCTCGCCATAATCTCAGTAAGAAGACGTGGAGGACAACGTCGGCCACCACAAGGCGGCTCCGCACCTACTGTGTGAAGAATGTTAACAAGCTTTAGTTTTTTCTGCATTTCATGCTCCAATCGCATCGAAAGTCCTTAAGCCAGTGGATAATAAATGTAAGGATAATGAGGAGGTTTCCTTGAGGGATTAGGACTGAAGATAAAGTCCCCAATCTACTGAGACAATGCAGCCGTCTGCTATACGGAAGTGGAGCCAGTGATTAACAAAAACACCTTGCATCGGTTGACTATAACTTTAAACAGATCAGAACAGTGGTTAATCATCAAAAGATAATTTAATTTTTTATATTATGGACTGGATCTAAAATTTCATTTACGTTGAGAATGAAAATATAATATTAAAATAATTGTCTTGGTATTCTAAATTATAGTTTAGAACTAGCAGTCTATTAAGAGTTTTTCAGATTTTTGAAACAATAATTAATATTTAAGAATCGGGTGAGAGATTTGAGACTATAATTTAAAAAATTGGAAAATTCCAAAAAAAAATTTTTTATACAAAGCCTTTAAAATTAAACAATTTTATTTTCAATTAATGAATGCCGTAATTGCATGATTAGAGAATAATATTTTGAAAATATGACAATTTTCAGTATTCAAAATTATTAAATAATTTCATGTTGAAAATTGGTTTATTTAAAATAGGAAGGAATTAAATGGATTTACTTGTAATTAAAAGCGTTCAAACTGGAATAATTAAAATTATTTTTGATTCGAAGCGAGTAAAATTGGATAAATTGAAATTTAAATCCAAATTAAATGTTTAAAAATCTCAAATATTCCGAATTACTGGAATCTTGATATCTTATCACATAAGAACTATAACTTAGTATTACCATTTATTAAAAATTACTTCTCAGGTAAAAAATAAATTCATGGTAATTTCGGCCGTTCAAAATAGAAAAACTTTCAATTAAAACCTTTAAAACCAAAATATCATAAAATAACGTTCAAAATGAAGTAACTTTATATGGAAAAAAATTTGAAATAGAAAAAAGTTCTACTAAGGAACGTTGCAAATTTAATAAAGCTGAATATCATTGAAAACTGAAAAAGTGTAATTACCAAGAATTATGATACTAAAACTGTATCAAACTGAAACTCTCTCAAATTGCAGTTATTTTAAACAAATATAAATCACTAAAAACAAAAAATTGTTCACATTTTTTATTATACTTTTAAAAATTCAACCACTTTCATTTTAGTTTAAAAATTAAAACTTATCAAAGAGAGAAATTAAAAATTCATTGTTCAAAAAGATATATCAGAACTCTCAAATTGCAATCATTCTAAATTAAACAATTTCTTAAATTACTGAGTCAGTAATTGCAGTCAGTTCTACTTTTATCTATTTTGATTTTAATCACAATTTTTAATTTTTTAAGGTCAAATAGTTTAATTCTAACACTTTATTTACAGTTATTTAATTCGTGAAATCTTCTAACCAAATATTTTTCAATTTTAAATTGGTCATTTTTGAAATCTTTAGCTAAAGATTGAAGAATTTTTAAGATAATACATTGAAAATTAAATAAAAAGATTATAAAAAACAAGAGCGCTACGATGCCAATTTTTTAAATTGCGCAATCTTATCAATTTTAACCATTCTGATCATTTTAAGATTTTACACTGAAAATTAAAAATTATAAAAAAAAGTACACCAAATAAGATCACTATAATTCCAAAGATTAAAATTGCACAGTTTTAGGCCTATCAAATCGAAATTTTATTTTACGTGGATTCTGAAAAGTTCGATATTTTGTATCATTTTAAAATAGAAAATAATTTAATTTACAATGCTTTAATTTAAAAAACGATTGTCTTAACTTTGCCTTACTTTTAATTTATTCTGAAGGCATTTAATTTTAAATTGTTCATTTAAAAATCATTTGAACAAAAAAACGTATCGTACTATTAATTATTTCAATATATATCACGATGTCTAAGAATTTAAAAAACCAGATACATTTTTTGCGTTTGACTATAAAACCAACAAATTTAAAATACTTTAATCTATAATAAATTTATTTGAAGCCCTTTGAATTTATAAACCAAACAATTTAGAATATTTTAACTTATAATTATTAAATATAAATCTGACATTAAAGACTTTTAGCATGAGATTTTTCATTTTTTAAAGATTTAGCAGTTAAATTGCCCCGACATTCTTAGTATTTAAATTTGTAACTGCAACATTGGCAAATTAAAAACTAAACAACTCTATGAATTAGAAAATTTGATGCCACATATTTCTGAATTTAACCTTTTGATCAAACGGTCAAAGTACCGTATCATTCAGTGTCAAGAGACATTCAAAGGGAAAATTTAAACTTGAAGCGTTAAAAATTAGAAAATTTAAATTTTCCTTTCTGAATATAACTATTCTTTATCAGGATCTTGACATTAGGTTATTAAAAATAAATCATTTTTAAATGTTGCAATAAATTAATTTTAGATTATTATATATAACAATTCTTAATTTAACTTTCAATCTCAACGGATCTTGCAAACACATGAGACTTCGCGAAATTGGAATGGACATGGCTGATTATAGCCGTCGATTTCTACTGAATATAAATTAAATTTATGCTTTAGTTAAAGTTAACCTGGGTTTGAGACTGAATTTATTTTCTGACTGGAAATTTGATTTATGCTTGATATCAGTAGAAAACTTATCTAGTCGGTTTAAAATGTCACTTGATATAAAAATAAAGAATGTGAGATTGAACGAATTTTTTAAAAATTATCAGAAATGTCTACGATTCCAATGGGCAATCTTGAAGTATAAAGCACTTATAATTTCAAATTGTTGAACTTGAAAGATGGTAGTCAAATCGTTACCTATTTAGGGCTTAACTATTCAAGGCTTAAGGTTTACAACCTTCAATATGAAAAAATTGAAAGTTTGGAAAATTTTTAAACCCCATAAACTTCAACAAGTTTAATATTAGAGTATAGCACCTAACACTGTGTGGTTTTTAATTCAATCTTTTATCGTTGCATAAGTAGAAATAAGAGCCTTATTACAGCAAGTAAAATCAAATAATTTTAAATAACAATTTTGGAAACTAGACAAATTTCCAATATGAGCACTTGGATGTTTATAGATATAGATGTAGACGCTATTGTGCAATTTCCAAATAAAATCCTTTAGAGTGAAGAAAAATTTAATTAAAGGTCTTTAAAATTTAAATATTTAATTTTGATACTACATTTTAATAGAATTTTTAAAAATTAAGCAATGCTATTTAAAACTGTAAAAGAAATTTAAATAACAAAAGCTCTTATCAGAAGAAGTTTTAGATTGGAAAATAAATTCAATCTTCTTTGCTTCATACTTAACACATTCATAATTACGCAATTAAAAAATTAAGAGGTTTTTAATACCTTAACGATTATAAATTCA
Organism: Belonocnema kinseyi; assembly: GCF_010883055.1. NCBI lineage: Eukaryota > Metazoa > Arthropoda > Insecta > Hymenoptera > Cynipidae > Belonocnema > Belonocnema kinseyi. The sequence goes on along the minus strand of NC_046659.1, from coordinate 83,046,658 downwards.
TTACCATTCATTACATTCAAAATCGAGTAAACTAAGCCTTAAATTCTGACAATTGTTTTATTTATAATTAAAAAAGCTTGATGTTATACAATTATTAATTTAAATTTTCAGAGACACAAAACAATGTTTTTAAAAATTAATTTAAAAAAAGATGAATGAAGTAAATATTTTGGTTACGAAGAAAACAAAAAACTGGTAGATGATTGTTCAAAGATAAAAATAATTATTAACTGTTATCTGGCCTTCCGGAGTTAGAGGAGCCCCAGGCCTCTTCACTCTCATGTTGAGACCCTTGATGGTTTTGAAATTTGACCATTTTTTTGTATGGTTAATGTTTTGTGATAAAATGTCCCACAGTGCTTTTCGAAGACACTATCAAAAGATATGTAAAAAATTCAGTAAGTCGAAATAGTTGACAGGTGAGCAACAGGAATTTTTTTCTGCATGGTGTCAGAGGAGCCTCGTAGGCCAACTATATCACATTCCCTATGAGGGTCTAGCTGAGGGTTAAATTGCTTAAACAATTTGTTTAAGAATACGTGAGACGTAAAAATTAATATCCTCATTCGCTTCTTATACTAAATAAACAGTTGCATGGTATAGAATTTATATTCATAGTTATAAAAAATTGTTCTTTTTGAGAGCATCGTGGTTTCGTTGGTGTTTCTATCTGCTCAAATATGTATTGCTTTGATAAGGGTGCTGTGTGAGAGCCAAAACGTTGGTGATTATCTTGAACAAATATTGTTTTTATGATTTAATTATAATAAAAGAAAAAAGATGAAAAAAATCAAAAAGAGAAGGAGGGGAATTTGGTTGATTGCCTTTTCATTTTTCTTTCCTCTTGTTTATTTTCTGTAAAAAAAAAGAATTTTCTTTTCTCTTTTTGAAATTTTAAAATAATTTTGCAAATTAGAGTAGGAACATTTTATTGTGGTTTCCCAAATTTGTTCGTTGGATTCTTGGTTTTATTTTCAGAAATTTTGCAAATTAACTTGATTACTGAATGTTAAATAGGATTTTAAATTTGATTTGAATGCCATTTAAATTTCCTAAATTTTTATTTACATTTTATAGTTAGAATAGTTTAAATATATTTCTTTAAATTTCAAATGCTTTTAATTCAAAATTATTATTTATGGCCGTAACATTATTTTAAACATAACAATAAAAAATGTCCTTGATCCTGGATTGTTGAATCGTTTATATTTTTAATGTTCCTGAATAAAATTTTTTTAAAAATTAAGAAAATAATGATTTCTCATTCCCGGTGTGTTTTACATATAGGTGGTAAGTTAGGCATTGCAGTCGCACTTAAGGGAAAGATCCCTCATGATGCGTGCAGGGTTGCACCAGTGCAACCGCCAGGGTAGCCAACCACCCCATTCGCCTGTCTAGACACTCTCCTACTCTACTGCACCCTCTGAGCTCACATACTACGCTGGATACCCCTTCACCCCTCCCCTTCCACATCCTCCTCCTCCTACTCGTCAAAAACCTTCACCTCTTTGACGCTCTCTCATGTGCAGTAGGTGTCACTGCGTGTCTGTGTGTGAATGCCACACACTTGCCTATGCAGTTTCACACACAGGTTTACCTGCACCCTTGGCAAACGCAAGTAAATGTAGGTGCACCCACACTAAGAATTAGTGCATCAGGCATCTTGACTCGTGAATTACGAGTAAAATGCAATACAAGGGCTGATTCGCAAAGATCGTGTACGAATAGTCGCCCTTCTTCCAACCACGCCTTCGCCCCTCAGTCCGCCATTTGGACTCCGTTACCATATTCTCGATGTCGATAGCAATTCAATAGACGCTTCGAACGCATGCCACGTTCTTTACGACTTTATCCTCGTTTCCAGCTGAGGAAAATATTTACATCTTTCAAGAGACCAATAATTTATGTATGAGTTCAATTTTATAATGTTTGCAAAATCGATATAATAGAAAGACGTTTTATTTTGACAGATAAACATGTTCTTGAAGATTCAAGCAAACATAATTTTAGTGAAGATGTATTGGAATTTTGTGCAAATTTAAATCGTACTCGTGTTTAAAAATTAACATTTTTAATTTGGGGTACCGTCAACAATTCAATATGAATAATGATCTTTTTTTAGTCATTATCAGTCTTATAATGAATATGATCAAATGTTTAGGAATCGTTGCCATAATGTCGTGAAATTTAAATTATGGCCGTAAGATTAAAGCCATTGAATATTGCAACAATTTTATCAATAAAATGCACGGCTCAGTAATACAGAAATATTTGAAGTCATAATTGTTTTTTTAATTTATTTATTTGCATATTCGTGTTTCTTTATTCAATTTAGGCAAAAATCTTGCTTTCTTATTCAATTTTCAATTTTAAAAAGCTTTTAAAAGCCTTTCAAATTTCTTTATCGCGGCATGCGTCATATTTTTGTTAAATATAACTTAGCAATCTGGTTAATTAAAAAATCACTGACTAAAAATAATTATACGTATTCTTCATGAATATAATAATTTCTCTATAAAAGATAAATATAATTGTAATTTTTTATGGAATAAAATAAGCGTATGTAAAGAAAAATTGATTGAAAGGTTCAAGGATCTTTACGATGTATAAATGGTTTTGAAGGATTTCCAGTGAGCGCAATCATTTTCTACATATTATGTACGATATCCATATAATTTAAGGGAATTTAAAGAACTTTCGCATAATTTACACAATTTAAAGAGCTTTAAACAATGCTCAAAAAGGCAGATAATTTTAAACCATTACAAAGACACTTCCTAATATAATCTATTGTTTTAATAATACGCCGATAAATCACTTAGACCAAAGTTTCAAAATTTTAAATTCTTTTGTTAGAAATCATAAATAAAAGTATAGCTCAAATATCCCTTAATACGAGCTCAAAAAAAATTTGAAAATTAAATACGGAAAATATTTAGAATGATTTATGCTTATTTGAATCATTCGTAATAAGTTTAGAATCAAAAATTATGAATAAAAATAAACCTTTGTATTCTAATGGTTTATAATTCTGCTTAATTATGACGCAAAAATTTTGTTAAATAAAATATATCACCTTAAAAAACATTAAAAAAAATTTTTTTAAATAAATATTGCTTTATTCCTGTGCAAGTGTACCTGAGTTCAATTTTTTTCAAAATGTGCATTGCATGGTTTCCGCACTACTGCATTAGCTAAACCTTTTTCGAAGATTCCTAACATAAAATATATTTTATGTTAAGAGAAAAACGAGAGTTGAAATTCTGGATATCCTACCAAACAAAGCGCGGAAAACAAATATTTTTTACTATTTTTAAAAATGTTGTATTCTTATCTAAATTTTTTTTTAATAATTTCAAAATGCTTGAAATTTAGGCAAAAATTAATCAGAGAAAAAACAAATTATGGAAAGTTATAATCATTTCTTACATTTAGTGTAGTATATTCTTACACTTTATGAAGAATTCTAAAAGACTGCCAATATATTTTTAGAAAATAAAACTGTTTCAGTATCCTCGACAACCACTGATATTATCAGAAAACGCAAATGAGCATAAGGTTCATTAAAAATTAACTAAACCAGACTTATGATTACCAGTCTTTATAATTGTTACCTCTGTTTTATGCTGGGTATAAAGTATTGATTGTAAATACTTCAGTCGGTTTTTTAAAGTTGCGTTGAAAAAAGTCATACTCCTAATTTCACAGCTTTTTCGCGAGGACCCTTAAATGTATCCATAGAGGAAAACAAGTTTATCAAACATCGAAACAATTGAAAAAGTGCTTCTTTTATTTGTTTCTTAAAAGTTGAAAAAATTTAAGTTGATTTATTGAATGTAATATTTGAAGATATTATATATTATTGTAAAATCATAATGTAATTTTACAAATTAAATACAAATTCAGATACGCTTGGAAAACTTTATTTTTGAAAATAGGCAAAAATTTTAATATATATCAAACAGGTTTGACTTTCTTAAGCTATTACGATTTTTTAAATCACAAAATCTCCTTTTTTGTGAAAAAAATGACTCAAAAAGTCAAATAGAATCTTTGAAAGACGATTTCTTTAAGTATACATTGGAATAAACGACTGCACAGCTCTATTTAAAATATTTTAAAGTTCAGAGATAAGTATATCCATCGCTCAAAAAAATTCCGGGTTGAATCAACCAGAATTCTCGTCAAATATATCCTTACTATTTGTTCTGGTTAAATAATTAGGAATTTGGGTTGTTTTATCAAAATTTCTCGTTAATTTAACCAAAATTCTGGTTCCTCTAACTGAAAAAAATAGTAAGCACATAGGATATATTTAATAAGAATTTCGGTTAATTTAACCACTCATTTTTTTAATTGATGAACAACTTTCATGTCATTATTGAATTATAAAATTTTTCAAACCATATCTAAATTGTTTCTTAGTTCGTTCATGAATATTGTATTAATTTCTGAATTACCTCTCATAGTAAGTCCCTCAAGAGTGCACCAACTAGTGCACGTCAAGAGAGAGAGGACATTAAACAAGCTTCCGTGCTATTATTGAATTACATGCAAACATTAACATCTAAGAAGCTTTTATTAAATTATTTGCAACAGAAGCTTTTAAGCTCTACCTCACATAGCAGGAATCTAATCAGAGAGAAGACAAGTAACAAAATGAAAATGCCCTTAACAAATATTATTACCCTATATTTCCTTACCAAAGAAGATCGCCGATTTACTGTTGCATTTAATTCAATTTATTAACGAATTTTCACTCTAGATAGCCCTCATTACAATTTTGTATACCGACACAAATGTTTCACATACAAGAGGAAATTTATATGTATGTTCTCGTAAATACTACAGAGATTCTCAGGAAATCGTTGCCTTGAATTACTTACAGCATGTTACGGTATCGTCTGGGTCTTGGGGTTAAATACAGTTATTACAGCATTACTGGGGCCCGAAAACCTCCTCCGCACCCTCATTGTCGTCTTAAGAAAATTGCACGTAAACGTTATTTCGCAAATCGCCTTGAGGCAATGGGCATCGTTTCAGTTTTGCCGCCGCTTCTTTGCACGCTGAACCACAACACTAGTAAGTTTCCATGACAGACAAGCGTGAAATAGTAATTACAATTACATCTTACATGCTGCATTACTGAACAATATTTTTCACTTTCTGATATTTTATTTCAACGTGTCCAAATGACAAGCTTCCGTTTCGAAGTACTCTATATTGCTGAAAATTGATTATAAAAAAGGAGAAAATTAGTTCTTTGGATACTACTTCGTTTCAATCTGTCGAGTGTTCAGTGTCTGTATGCAAATTGAAATGTATGAAATTTACTGTATAACTAAATAATATCGAGATGGTCGACTGTTATCTTTTTCTTCTTCATCACCATTTACCAAAAATATTTCAGGGTTTCACTTCTCGTAATGTATTTAACATCTAGGTTACATTTTGGATGCTAGACTGAAAATTACATGATAATAAATATATATTTTAAACTTTACTAATTGAAAATGTGCTGAAAAACATATTCAAAAAAGTAGATGGCCTTGAGGCAATGTGCATCTTTTCAGTTTTGCCGCTTCTTCCTTGCTTAAAAAACAATTTCTAATGGTTAAAATTGTTCTCGTAATCACGCATTTATCCTCCCACAAAAATATTATCCTTATTAATTAAACCGCGATACCTGCAAGTATAATTAAATACTTCATTCCTAGATTTATAATTTTTTCCTTAAAATAATTGAGCTGACGGATGCAACAACTCGACAAGCGCTCGAAACCGTGTAGAAGTATTGTTAAGTCAGGAAAATATATCGATAAGAAAAGTGGTCCAAACATAAAACAAAATTTACAATCGTATTCAGCTTGACGCGGCCGACAAATTTTTCCTGTGAAACTTTTTAATTCGGCAATTACTACTCAAGATAAACAATAGAAACTTAGAACATTTTCCGATCAAAAATCGATGTTTTGTAAAACAGAACTCGCGATTATTCAGCCGTTTGTTGATAAAAATGCTTGAAATTTGTATGGTGTATTCTCAGTATATGAGCAATGAGTTTAAACAAAGAACTTTGTTTAAAAAGCTACTATTTTTTTGTTCGCCTAATGAGAAACTGATTCCGAACGAAAACCACGTTTTTCCAACATCGACCAGTGGGACGGTCATCGAAAAAATGTTAGTTGAAGTAACTTATCGCGAGAAAGTTGTTCACTAACCTTTGAAAAAGTTTTTCTGAAAATTTAAAGAAAGTCGGTTGAAAATTGTGGAAATGGCAGCGAGTTGAAATCAACACACGCTGCCGCTGCAGTGCTCCGCCTATCGGCCTTTGTCCGAAAGCAACTAGCTAATAGCAGCGGCAAAGCAACAAAATGCTCCAGCGGCAGCGTGTTTTGACTTCAACTCGCTGCCATTTCTACAATTTTTGACCAATTCTTTTTAAATTTTCAGAAAAACTTTCACAAAGTCTAGTGAACAACTTTTTTACGGCAAGTTATTTCAACAAATATTTTTTCGATGACTGGTCGAAGTTGGCGAAACGTGGTTTGCATTCAGAATCAATTTGTTATTAAATAAAAATAAACATATTCGCGTTTAAAACAAAGTGCGTTGTTTATATTCATTGCTTATATTTTAAGAATACACTATACAAATTTTAAGCATTTTTATCAACAAACGGCCGAATAATCGCGAGTTGTGTTTTACAAAACATCGATTTTTGATCGGAAAATGTAGTAAGTTTTTATTGTTTATCTTAAATAATAATTATCAAATGAGAAAGTTTCATAAAAAAAATTGTCTGCCGCGTCAAGCTGAATACGAATGCATATTTTGTTTTACGTTTCGACGACTTTTTTTGGATCCGTAGATTTTCCCGGCTCGACAATACTTCTACGCGGTTTCGAGCCCTTGTCGAGTTGTTGCATCCGTCATCTCCATTAATACTATGAATGTGGATTTGAATGGTTCATAAATTATTTAGCTTTAAAGTTTTATTGCGATTATGATTAGTTCAATTCGAAATTAGAAAAAAAAATCATTTGAAAATTTTGTATTGGTAAGATTTGAAAATAAAATTGGAGACTGTACAGCACTCCCTCACAGATTGAAAATCAAGTTGCTCTATTGCGAACCTTTGAAAGTCAATTTCTTTTGTTAAAAAATTTTAATTAGCATTAGATTAACGTGAAATATGCCAGTTTGTAATTATTTTATTTTCTAGATTCCTATTAAAAAGTCTTCACCTTTTAATACTGCGTAAAGTTTCATTTAGGGTGTTTATTTTTAAGGGACTATAGTTTCCAGCACTTGTAAGTTGTTGCATTTAATAGTTACATTTGGCTTATGACGCACACGAACACACACACTCTCACACATATTTTTATGTTTATCCGAATATGTATATATGTGTGTGTGTTATTTTATTTATTTACAGTTAATTTATTTAAGGGATTCCATACGGATGCATTTTGTTATTTTTAGATACATTATTGTTACACTTATTACTTTTAATTATGAAAATAAACATTTTAAATTTACATTTGAAAAATTAAAATGATTTAAATAGCAAATAATGTAATCATAATTTTTTATATATAAAACGAACACGTGTTGTTATAGTTCCTATGTACATTTCTAATTTCAGATAATTTCCCGTACATTAAAAATATTGTTATTTTTATATTGTAATATCTTAATCGTACATTTTAAGACAAGAGGTGAAAATTAGAAATTTTTCGAGAATCAGAAAAAAGGGAAATTTGAAAAAAAGGGGAAAGTGTAGATGAATATGTTAAAGAATGGTCCCTAAAAATGCGTTAATAGTAACATCAAATTTTCAAAATAGTAGCAAAATATTGGTTAAATAGTGTCATGCAGCTTTCTAAATATTAAAATTTAGTTTAGTCGCTTACAACTTTTCAAATTCCTTCAAACCCCACGAAATCCCTTGAAATCTTTTTGTTTCGTTAGAAATCCTATGAATCCCTTAAATATGACAAAGTTATTCAAAATTGCTAAAATCGCTGAAACCCGTAGATGTTCCTTGAAATTGAAAACAATTTGATCCTTAGAGTTGTCTAGAAATATATAGAAATGCCTCTAAATCATTCAAATATCATTGTCATGCGGAACATCTTTTTAAAATTGTCTAAAATATTTCGAATCCTACGAAACACTTCGAAAACCCTTAACATGTTAAAAATCCTTTTAATTCTTTGAAATTAAAAAACTTCAATTGATGAGACATGGACTTATCAAGAAAAAGATAAGAGTAAAATTAACGCAATTGACATGAGATTCATGCGCATAATAAGCGGGAAATCCCTAATGGACAAAGTAAG
>NC_046659.1:82996662-83038213 GCF_010883055.1 Belonocnema kinseyi | reverse complement strand
TATCCCATCCACACACTACTCCTTTCCCCTGCCGAGTGAGTCACGCCTACCCCGAAAGGGAAATGGCTTAATGGTGTAATAATAATAATAATAATAAAATATTTCGAATCCTACGAAACACTTCGAAAACCCTTAACATGTTAAAAATCCTTTTAATTCTTTGAAATTAAAAAACTTCAATTGATAAAAATGCTTTCAATTTTATAAAATCCATGAAATCTTATAAAATTCCTATTAATGCCATAAGAATCAAGTAAAATCCCGTAAAAAATCTTGAAATCTATAGCCTCTTTTTAAATTTCTTCAAATCGATCAAATGTTTGAAATCCTCTACTTAACCGTGAAAATTTACAAAATAAGATAAAACAGATAGGTCGAAATTATTTCTCCAAATTCCCTCATTTTTCCGTGACGTGCCACAGATTTCAGAAGATGAACAACCCCTTGCTAGGGTAGTGTTTACCGCGACGGACGACGATGCTCTTCACAGAAAAAACAAAGTGTGAATTACACACTGCTTTCAGGGTACCATTTACCTGCAACAAAATTAACTGTAGTAGTATGAATGATGCACTGCAACAAGCACATTTCTTAATTATCTCCATGTCTAAAGTAACGCTTTCCTGTGATGTAGAGTACGATTTGCCGACCACTTGGAGTACGAAATATCAGTTGTGTAAGGGGGTGAAATGCAAAAGAAAACAAACAAAACAATTCGGAATTTCATCCCACAATTCCGAGGGATCTTTGAATTAAAACTAAGGTAAGAGATCGTCCATCTACGTTACCACTTTAGGGATGGAGGAGGGGGGTCCTCACAAACACTACGGTTGGTAACAGGTAGGGGGTAATGGGGTCCCAAGCAAAGCCAAGTTACACGTATATTAACCATTTAGAATTAAAATTTTTTTCTAAAAGTACATAGGGTAATGTTTTTAGTACGTTCCAAGATGAATGCTTTTGGTAAAAAATTAACCTTTTTGTTTAAAAGTATGTATTTCTAGTTAGAAGAAGCAACTTTTTAGTTCAGAATTCTAAAATTTTATTGAAAAATCGTCTTTTTTGTTAAAAAGGAAAGCTTTTTGTTTAAAATTCATCAATACAAATTATACAAATTTTTCTTTGTTCCTGAAAAATTCGAACTTTTTGTGAAGAATTCGTGACTCTTATTGAAAAATCTTTTTTTTCAGTATAAAATTAATATTTTCTGTTAAAAATTTAACAACTGGGTTTTTAAGTTGAACTACTTTCTTAAAAATTCATCTTTTGGTAGACGATTCAAAATTTTAGTTCAAAATTCATCTCTTTGATTGAAAATTGAACTGTTCTGTTAAAAATTTCTTCTTTTTCTGTGGTTAAAAAATTACTTTGATAATTCGAAATTTACAAATTCCATTTTTTGTCAAATAGTAGATCTGTCGAAAAAGTAAAAATTCAGCTTTTTGTTTAAATTGAACTATCCTGTTAAAAATTCGTTTTTTTTAATTAATCCAATTTAGTTGAAAATGCAACTTTTGGGTTGAGAGTTCTTTTATTTTGTTCGAAATTTGTTTTTCTATGCATAAAATTAATTATCTGAAATAGGCAGAATGAGGGGTCCTTACCTGTCCGCCAAGCGTCTGTAAAATAAATAGCACTTTATTTTACCACGGTGAGCGACACGTAAAGTGACAGCAAGGAGAAAGAAGGGAGTGAGAAGGGTGAGAAATGAAAGAAAAGTGATCGAAAAGAGTGAGAAGTGAAAGAAAAGTGATAGAAAAGAGTGAGATTAGTTCATTTTAAAAAGACTTTAAATTATGAAGTGGACTTTTGGCTAATAACGTCGCCCGACGCGCCTGCGTACGTGGCACAATGAAAAGCCATTTTAAAGAAAAAGGGCGCTTATTTGACCTAATTCAGATAAAGTATCGTATGCACCACGGCAGTCAAGTTGTTTTTTATTCGAATGTAGTTTTATCGTCCTCGCCTTCATCTCGGAAGTTAAATTATAAGTCATCGTATAAAGTTCAACGTTAGTGCATAGGAACATCATCTACTGTTTATCAAAATGTCATATTTTTGATTCAATGATTCAACTGTTTTGCATAGAAAATGTATCATTTTGTCTTGAATGATCAATCATTTAGTGAAAAAATCAAATATCTGGTAGAAAATTAGTTTATTTATAATTAAAAATTATTTTTTAATTATAAGTTTAATTTTTCCATTTTTGGTTAAAAAATTAACCTTTTTAGTATAAAAATGCAATAATTCCCAGAAAAACTGTCACATACAATTCAATTAGGCAAATTTCAAAAATTAGTCTGAAAATCACTTGTTTACTTTAATTGTTGATTTATTACTAACTTTAAAATTCACTTGCCGGCTACATGTAAAATATAAGTATATTGGCAACTTGACTCACTATAAACAAAACAAAGTCAGTATAAACGTAAAATCGGGTTTTACCTAAAGGCTACTTGACTTTTGTCAAGCTTATGTAGTTTATGGATGATTCCTAAAGTAAAGATTATTCCAATTCTACCTGCAATCAAATTTATCCCTACATGAAGTGGTTTCAAAGCTTATGCCTGAACGCCCACGACCATTGCTTAATTTTTTGTTGTGAACTTCAGTCAAGAGTCTGCGGCTCTCAAGAATCGGCGGCTCTAGGCTGTTTTGAAACCCACTTCCACGTTTTGTCCCACTGTACACTGCGCAGAGGATCTAGTGATTCGTCTCAAAAGAGCCCAGGGCGATCAGGAAGGACATCAAGTCCGACTGACCGGGTTTCGTTTGCTCCAAGTACTTTTTATTTTTCTTGCCCTTATCCCTATTCTGAGCCATAATCTTATTCTCCAAAGCCATTTCTTGTTTTTCCCTTTTCTTCTCGAAACGACCATCCACGTGGCTCGTACTCGATCTACACTTGCACACATGACTTTCTTCCTTTCTTCGTACCTGCTGTTACTACACTATCACAATCTCTCTTGCACGTCGAGCATTTTTCTGAAAACTGTCTCACTCGGTTCCTGGGACCCTGGGGGCAGCCACCCAAATGCTGACTCTGCGAGTTCACAAACGCGTTTGGCTTTAACAGCAGTTCTACTCGTGTGCTAGCCTACATCTGCTACATTTGCAATCAGAACTTCCCCAAGTGGAAATTAGTGTTTGCATCGGCGCGCCAAATCTAAGCTGCCAATCGACATTGCGATTTCCCTAAGCGCACTAACATACCGTGACAAACGAAACCGAAACTCAAAGGTTTCTCTACTGTAGTGTTGGTTTAATCAGCGAATAACATCGAACCAATTACACTAGTTCTCCAAATTGCAGGGCGCAGCTTTACAGGTTTGAACTCGAAACTTTAAGTCTTCCATTGATCTAGATTTGAAATTAGTTGCGGGTCCCGGCCCCGAAGTGAACTACGTCGCGCTATTTTGAACACTTTTTGCAACCCTCCCATTTTTGTTTGCTTAAAGAATGAACGCACCCCCACTTCTTTCGGGTAACACTTCTTTGCTCTATTTCATTTGATACACTTCCTGAATAAAAAATAAATCATGGAATCAATATCGTAACCGATTTCGTGGTAAAAAATGCTTTTAAACCAGGAGAAGTAGTGTATTTTTGTACGAAAATAGTGGGAAAAATTCTTCAAATTAAAATAAATGTGTAGATACCATATTAAATTAAATACGAAATGCTTAAGATCCACAGTAAAAAAAAATATTTTTTTTTTTAAAAGTTGATTTTTAAATAGACTAACGAATCTTCAACAACAAATAATTTTTTAGAAAGACATTCATGTTTCAAGAAAAGATTTGAATTTTTAATAAAAAATGATTTATTCTCAACGAAAGACATAATAGTTGATGTTTCAATCAACAAAATATTTTATTTTTTCTTTGAAAACTTAACTAAAACCAATTAATTTCTAACCGAAAAGTTGTATTTTTAACTAAACACAAATTATTTTACTACTAAAAGAGATTAATTGCCAAGCGAAGCAGACGAACTTTCAACAAAAGAGTTGAATGTTCCAGAAGGACAGATTATTCAGTGAAGCAAAGTAGTTCAACTTTTGAACAAATAGTTGAATTTTTAATAAAGAAGATTAATTTTCTGCCAAAAAAGACGAATTTACTACAAAATATATACATTTTCTATTTAAAAAAATTACATTTCAACCAAAGAAACAAAAATTAGTTTTTATCAAAACATTCAAATTTTCAGCCAAAGAAATGAATTCTCAAATAAAATTATGAATCCAAAAAAATGCATTTTCAAGCAGCAAAATGCTTTTTTAATTAATGATGAAAAATATTAAAGAATAATGAATTTTCAGTTAATAATATATATTTTCTAAGAAAAATGACGATTTTCTAGAAAAGTACACCAGTTTTAAACCAAATTGTTGAATTTTAAATTAAAACCGATTAATTTTCTACCAGTAATGGAATAATTAAATTTTCAGTTTAAAGCATTAATTTTTGTACCAAAAAAGCTTTCAAGAAAGATGTTCAATTTAAAAGAAAAAGATGAATTCTCAATGAAAAAATTCAATGGTAAAATTTCCAAATATATATAATATTTAAAAAATACTTGTATCATCAAAATGTATTAAACTTAAAAATTTTATATTTAGTCTTTCCTTAATTTTTTAGTTAAAGAAATTAATTTTCAATTGAAGCACAAACGAATTTTCTACAAAATAGTTCAATCTTCGATCAATAAATAGAATTTTTAACAAGATAGTTAAAGTTTTAAAAAGGTACTTAAATTTTTAACTAAAAAATACGAATTCTTAATAAAAAATGTATTATTTGAATTGAAACTCGATTAGTGAAATTTGCAGTTAATAATACTAATTAATTAATACTAAATTGGAGCCCGGCGAATTTTTTCTCGTTTCTCCAGAAAATTATTTGTCTAATAATCGGAAATATTTAACATCAGAAATTAATTAGGAATAATATGTCTTAACAAAAAAAAACGAATTTTTCTCTGAATAGTTCAATCCTAAGCCGAAGAAATTAGTTGAATTTTGAACTAAGTATTTTTACTATCACAATTACTGCTGTATCGCGTGTTTTGGCTTATTTCATTCCACTATTATTTTTAATATATAACAGAATAAGAATATACATTTTTCACTTCAAAGAAATACGTATTTTTTACATAAAAACCAACAAAAAATATATAAATATAATGCAATATCCTAAAATATTTAATATTTATATAAAAAGTATGTTTACAGAAATTACTGAGAATAAACAAAAACTGTATATCTTTGTTACCGTGGATTCTATGCTTATATACGCGAACGTGTGAAAAGCTACAATTTGATTAGAGTTGAATTTTCTTATTCTCAATAATCTAGCTACTTGAAGAAAAGATCCGATAATAAGAAATTTACTTAACTTTTATTCCATAAGTTAGAATAAAAAACAGAGATGTATACCAACTACTGGGTCCGTATCACTGCAGGTTTATTGATTATAATTTAAGAACTAAAGTTATTTCATACAAACCGCTTAACAATTGATCAGGAATTTAATATAATTGGGAAATTCACCCTAGTTGAATTTGCAACCAGAAAAGATCAATCCAAAATTTTAAAGTTAATAATTTATTTCTTGCTGCGTTAACATCTCCCATTCTATGTCATAAATTTTCATACAACCTGTTACTCCCTCGCCTAGAGTGTGAAGTAGTTTTTGAAGAACCCCTTGGTATATTTTGTAGACGATAAAGGTCAGACGAACATTCAAATTCATTTCCCGCAATTCGCGTTTCCTCTTGTTAGAATTTCACACTAGCAGAGTTCAAAGCATTTCATTGCTCGACGACAGACGAACTCGCTCTGTGGTGTGGTCCGGCCAACGAAATGTACTTTTACCAACTCGCCCCGTTTCAGCTAATTTCGCTAGCAAACGGATCGCTAAATTATGCTAATGAAACACCCGAAGAGCTTATGATGGCGTTGCGCAACTGCAAGGACGAAAAGCCAAATTTTCATTCGTCGTCGGTGACGGATGGTGATTACGATCGTTTTTCCTAGCCGCAATTCATTATGGACTCGCTGGATGACCTGTCGTAGATACGGATATCTACCCACTAATTAAGCAAATATGGTAAAACGTGGCACGCCGTAAAGTTACTAAAAGCCATTGCTGTAATTGGCAAGCGAGAGCACTCGTTACACAAACTGAAAAATCAGTCAGCCATTTGGCAGTCATCAACGTCATCCGACTCCCAGGAGTTTGCCAACTTTACTGAGTATGGTAATTTTCGATACGAAGGAGAAGGTCTTTCGCTTCATGGGATTTCAAATTAAAGGCTTATTTACATTGGAAGCATTTATAGCTCTCTGTACAAATCACTCGAGACATGACGTAATGCAAATAACAAGTTCACTGTCATTCTCAAATCACTGTGAATTCAATTTATTTGCATGTCTTTGGAAGCAATAACTTAGAACTATCTTATTCAGGCATAAAGAGTCCCGTTGGAACGAATTACAATTAGGAAAAAATTCAAACCAAAGTAAGGGATATAAGACAACTCAGTACTAAAGTACCAATCTTTCTTGAAATTGCTTTCACGTCCAAGTAGGGACAATAGTGCCAGAAGAGTCCAGTTTTATTTTTATTTTTCCAACTTTTTTACAAGTATTAATAGAATTTGTAATAAAATAAAATCTAAGTGAATGAGGGATTTATTTTACTTTGAGTAAAAGCGGAAAGAGCATTATCGAACTATACTCGTAGACTGTTTTTTTTTCTTTTCAAATTTGTTAAGAAGAGCCACTTGGAAATTCAGTAAGGCTTTTTTAAACAAAATTAGTCGCTTAAAGCATAAAAAATTCTAATTCTAAAATACTTTTTTTTAATTTATTTATTTTACTTTTCATTTTAATACTCAAATACTCACCTCCAAATATACATTTGGAGGTGAGTATTTGCAGGATAACGAAAATAAGTGTATATACAGTCATTTTCGTTATCCTGCAATATTAGTACTGGACGCAATTTTCACAGCCTTAGTCAAGTCACCAGTAATATTTGTTTTTTTTTATTCAAAAGTGATAGTTTTTCGTATTAATTAAAATTGTTAAGTATACGTAAAAAATATTTTAAAAAACAACGCACAAAAAAACTGATTAAATTATGGATTTATTTTATTTTGGGTAAAAACGAAAAGAACAGTATCGAAATATGCTCTGAGACTGTTTTCTTCCAAGTACTTATGAAGAGCCACTTGGAAATTCGAGAAGCTTTTTTGAAAAAAACTGGCCGTTTAAAACGTAAAATACTCTCTTAGGTTAAAATTGATATTTCATAAAAATGTTATTCTTCATTAGAATACTAAAATACTTCTCTCCAAATATGCTGTTATTTTCTTTATCCTCCAATATTGGTGTTGGATGTAATTTTCACAGTTTTACTTAATTCAAGAGTAAAGCTTTTTAAAATCACGAGCAATGCGTTTCTTTCAATTGAACTAAATCGTTAATTAATCCATATCCAAAAACATTTGAAAAATATTCTTGTCGTGGAAAAGGTGGAATAAAAGTACTACGAAAAGTCTACTTCACTCTTTTTTTAATCTTTATAATTTACCACCTCTTTTTTATGATTGATTTACGTTTATTAAATTTAATTATGTCAGAGTTAAAAAAAATTTCTCATCAAAATGTTGAATTCTTTCAAAATTATGTGCAAAATTCGCCGGGGATGAAGCCAATTTGTTTATTTGTAAAGCAAATATGGCAAAAATAGATTGAACATCAATGTTTTCTTAAAGTTTGAATAACTTCCGAGATATTAAACCTTTTTTTATGTTTTTCAGCTTATTTTAAAGCTAATTTATTACAGTTTCGCAATAGCTTATACGCATAAATATAAAAACAATTGCTATCGCAGAGCGAGAGCTTAAACTATTTTTCCATAGTATCGCAAACCCGTTATGACTATTTTTGCCACATTGTCCTTAAAAAATTGACAAATTGGCTTCATCCTGGGCTCATTTTGTACAGAATTCTAAAAGTATGTAACCTTGTAAAGAGAAAATTTTTTAGCTCTGATATAATTAAAATCAAGAGAACCTAATGAATCATTTTAAAAAAAAGGTAGTCTTAAATTTTTAAACGGTAGTGTACATTTATTCTAGTTTGGTAGTAAATTTTTACGAAATAAATACTCTTAATTCTTGTAAAAATAAGAAAAGAGAATAATTGGAGTGGAACTTTTCTGATGCTTTTGTTGCTATTTTTACTTCAAAACAAGTTTTTACATTTATGTTAGTTGGCTACATTTCCTTCGCTATGTGAGATATTTAATGGGACTTTATACATATGAAATATTATGATGTGAATGCTGCTTTTTTTAGTTATCATTAGAGGTCACTGGTTTAACTGTGCAGGGAGATTTAAATAAATAAAAACTTGTCGACATTTTATACATTATTTTATACTCACATGCATATTGTATAAGAATCTATCTACTTCAGCCATACTTACCTGAAACAGAAAAAAGAACATTTATATTATTCAAACGCCCTTTCTGATTCTAGTACTCTTAGAATTAATTCATATTATTTCTAAACAGATGCGAATTGAATAATAAACAAAATTTTATGAAAATGCATATGAGATTTTTCAACTTATTATGGTAGTCTATAATCCCTCGGATATTTTACGAGAAAACACAATAAAATCTATCAGGTTATTTTGAAGAAAAAAAATCAATTTTCATGTTCATTGCAAAAAATGTCATTTAAACAAATTTTAAAACATCATAATTTTAAATAAAAATGAGTTGAATTTTTAGTACTCTAGCAACAAAAATTGTATACAGGGTACTAATTTCTGAATTTTTTTCAAATAAGATTTACCATTATTCAAAAGCTAAATGTATGATTTTATTTATAAACTTTTTAACTCAAATGAGAAAATGGTGCTTTCTACGTTATTTGATAAAGTAGACGATATACATTATCAGCTGCAGTGTTTAAGTATTTTTCTCACTTTCCTTAAAATTTGTATATTATAATTTACCATATTTTCAAAAACAAGTATAATATACTAAGATTTTAATTGTAGTTTGACACATTTTTCGTTATTTTTTCAAGCTTTATATATAAAAAGTATATTACATTATATTAAATTCTATTAAAAATTATATTAAATAAAACACAGACTATAAGACCGGAATTCTCCGTAAAAACCCAACCGGTCAAGTACCAGGTGTATACATATGAAACCGGTATTTTTTCAAGAAAAAAACACATTTATTTCAAGAGAATGATAACAAATATTTTATTCAAAGTATGCGCCCTCGCTGGCTACACATTTTGTCCACCTCTCAGGCAATTTATGGATACCTTTCCAAAAAAAGTCTTCGTTTTTTGAAGCAAACCAGTCATTAACCAGTCATTAACCAGTGTTAAACCACTCATTACACTGCGTTCGACCAAGAGCATGCTCTCCGTAAGCTTCGAAAAGCATTCGATGAGATTCTATCGCCGATTTACCCAAATGGAAACAGAAAATTAATGCTCCCCGCAAATCGTTGTTTGAAGGCACGTATTTCGACATTTTCAAGAGCGAAAAAAATCACGATGTCATATGAAACTTGAAATGTTTGGTATTGGATATTGTTGACAGATGACAATACGCCAATTAGCACAAATGGTAAGTTCCGACAGTGCCTACAAGTGTGCCTACTGGCCGCTAAATGGCAATACCGGTTTCATATGTATACACCTGGTATACCGCTAGGGCTAGTATTACGGATTTTTTAATGACGTCAGCCTTGAAAGAACTGAAAAAGAATTTAGCCTTATGAATACATTTTATCTGAAAAATAATATATTGAATTGAATAAGTTGAATGAATTTTTTGAGGGTCAAAATGTATAATTTATCATTAAAAAGAACGTTTAGTGAAAATGAACCAATATAAACGTTTTTATAACACAATCTGAGTTCATGGGGAATTTTTTTTAACTTGTATAAAAACGACTGCTCTTTAAAATTGTATCACAAATCCTTTTCAACGAATATATTCGTTTTTTTTTAAATTTGATATGGATATAGGGGCGCTTTTATAATACCCAATTAGTGCCAAAATGTTGAATACAGTGTACTCTGGTTCTGGTTTTAATTATTTTAATATTGAAATTCAAAGCAGATATAGCAGTCGACGAGCGTCTTTTGTTCTCTCGATTTTGCAAACCTACACGTTTTCGAACCAAACGCATCCCACATAGCTGGAAGCCATGAACATGTTATTATTATAGCGAATTATATTGCGGCCAACAATAGCGGTGGAATATGTATTTTCGCCACAGGCGGATATAGATATTCTAAGGGATTATGAGATGTTTGGTCACCTTCCAGTAATTACCTGCGAAATTGCACCGCGAATAGTGTAACCATATTCGCATGTGTCGTTAAATCCCTAATCGGATGTGGATCGATTGGTATTCGATTTGATTTCCTTTAGATTTCAATTATCTTGTAGATAATGCAAGGTTTATTTTTAAAATATCCAGCTTTTAGCAACCCATTCGAATTTGCATAGGAAAACTGCGAATATTTAGTTATTTCCAAACATGCCGAGGTTAAAAAACAATCAGAGATGTACTAGAGCTTGCAGCTTTCCTTTATTACCAAGACTTCATCAAGTACAAAGTTCTAATTCTCTTGTGTGTTCCCACTTTTCTAAAGAATCCAGAGCTTGATTAAAAGAATATAATGTTTGAGGGAAAGATCTTTTTGTTCTAAACATGCTGAAGTTCTAAAACAATAAGAGATTCACTAGAGCTTAGGCAGCTTGACTCCATTACCTTGATTTCATCAAATACAAAGTTCTGGTCCTCTTCAGTGTTTCCACATTCGTCCTGATGGTGAATTTCGAGAGGCAATCACAATAAGTGATATACTTGTTCCATGTTGCCGAAAACAGAAGCAAATAACAAAATGTATGCATGACGATGGGCAAGGGCTCATCGTAAAACGCACATCTACTCTATTCTGCTCTGATAAACCTTCACACTGACAACTTATGAGTAAAATACGGATGATAGAGAAAACACGTGCTTATTGTATTTCAAGCTAAGTGTCTTTTTCCGAATTTTCCCGGTCAAATTTTTCTATCTTCCCGGTTAGCTAGAAGTAACATATTCATATTTGCAGCAAAACGCAATCACTTATTTTAATTCATTACGTTTATTCTAAACATCCTTTAATATAACAAAGTCCAACATTGTAAAATAAATAAAATTCTTAACAAATACTTCAACTTGCCACTAAAAATATAAAATTCCAACAACAAAAGGAATAGTTAGATTTGTATTTGAAAATGTTCATTTTAGACACCAACAAAAAACGGATTTTAAACAAAATAGTTTAATTTTCAATCAACGTGATGAATTTTCAAATAAAACAATGAATTGCCTACTGGAATACTTAAATTTTGAACTTGAGAAAAAAGGAATTCTCATTAAAAATTATGAATATTTAATTGGAACATTTGAATTTTCAACCAAAAAGATAAATTTTTGAATACAACCTTAGCAAATATACATTTTTCAACAAAACATATAATTCTCAAAGAAGTAATTAAAGTTTTAATTAAAAAAGACCAATTTTCAAATAAATAGTTGAATTTTGGACTAAAAAAATTAAAATTTTTAATCAAAAATGGAATGTTAACATTTTTAGTTCCAAAAATTAATTTAAAACCAAACATTAGGGTTTTCAAATAAAACAATGAATCTTAAACTTAAATATTTGAATTTTCCAAGAAAAGAATTAATTTATAATAAAAAACACAAATTATAAGCTTAAACTTAAATAATTAAATTTCTCTTTAAAAAAATTAATGTTTACCCAAAAAGATGAATTTTCAACTGTGACTGTGGAATCTTTAATAAGAATAAGTGAGATTTCAGTGTTAAAAAGAAGCAAGAAAACTGACTTCCTGGAATTGTTGAACTTTAAACCAGAAAGTAAACAGGTATTGTCGAATTTTTTCTCGTAACTTTCGTCGTTTTTCCACACATTTTTTTTTATTTTATTTATTTTTAACGTTATTTTTCACGAATAAAACAAAAAGTACGCGTCCTATCAAAAAGTGCTTCTTAACGAAATTGTAGATCTTTTTTGGGATAACAATTTTTTTAATTCGTCTTTCTTCGTATCCTACATAGTTTGTCTACGAAATGGATTTTTTTTTTATTTTTCATTATTATTTTGTGCAATCGAAATTTGAATTTATGATTTTTGAAGAAATTCCAAAAATCTGTCATGATAATCTTAGGGCTTTTAAAAATAAATGTTTTTCTTATCTTCACTTTTTTTTCATATCGTGCGTTTTTTGGCTAAAAATTGTGATTTTCAGTTGATTTAAAAAATTTTGAAAACGCTATATCTCTAAAAATTTTCTTTTTATCAAAAAAAGTCATGAGGATAAATTGTTTGCTCTTTTTAATATTATGAATATCAATACATAGAATTTTCAAATTCAGAAAAAAGTGGTCTAAAAAATTTTCAAAATGCGCTCACTTTTTGAATTTTTATCAAAAATGGCTGGTTAACAAACCCGTCCTTTCTTTTAGGACCTTAAAAAAGTGTGCCAAAGATGGATTTGATTCGTTCATTTTTTCGAGAGTTATCGTGTTTACGGGCGGACGGCCGGGCGGACAGAAAGACAGACGCCATCGTGAAAACCTGATTTTCGGATTCAGGGCGTCTCGAAACGTGGAGATCCGTTAAAAAACTGTGATGTCAAATTTCCGACAATTCTAATACTTTCTCAATCATAAATGATGAGAATGTAAAAATGATGAATTGCCAACGCACAATGTAAAAGAAATTTATTTTATAATTCACAAATATTTCTTCTGAAATTCTGACTTGGAAAATATATTTTTTAAATTCCTTTCTTCTAAATCTGAATTATAATTATTTAAAAAAATTCCTGTTTCATGTAAAAATTTCCCGTCCCAAAACAAATAAATGTGGAGTAAGCGAATAAAACGTGATAAATCCATTTTTTCAAAAAATTGAGAAAATGTTTCTTTGTCTTTGGGCTATCATCAATTAAATTATCAAACTTAAGACAGCGAATAAAAATCTCACAGAGCAACATATTTGTCAAAGGTATTTCTCATGATGAGAAAAAATTCTTTTACTCATAAAGTATAGATATATTTAAAAATGTACAAAATCAGGCTCAATGAACATTATATTATATAAATCGTATGAAAAGCGCTGTTTTCAAATGTTAAAAAGCAAGAAATCATTTCTCAGGGTCTTACGGTAAAATTGGTAAATTGTCTAGTTTAAGTCAAGTGAATTAAATAATTGTTGCGCGTAAACAAATAAGTGTCTTAACATTAAATATCCTAAAAATATCTTCTGAATTTAATATTACAATAAAAACTCTTTAAATGCATGAGACCTACTAACTAATGTCAACAAAACTAAGTATTCTTGAACAATAATAAATTATAATTCAATTAGAGTAAACTGAGGTAATTTGGCAAATATAAGATTCATAAAGCGTGAAATAATAAATAAATCCGTAACAAAATAAGCTCACTCATATGTCCTCTAACTGTATATGAAGTAGAAATCACTTTTCTAAATTGACCAAAATTATTCACATAATGAAAACCTGAATTTTATTACGATCAGAAGTGAATTTCCGGTTTTTAATTAAGTTTCCTGTAATTTCCGAGTTTCCCTGTTAAGTCGCCACACTGTGATAATATGGTAGGATCAGCACCAAATCTTGAAAATAGGGATTTTTTTCCCATACATGTTGAAGTTACAAAACAATCAGAGGTGTACTAGAGTTTAGGTAGCTTGTCTCCATTATCTTGATTTCATCAAGTACAAAGTTCTGATGGGCAAATATAATTTAATGCACTCTAGTTAAATTTAACAATGACAACTGCTGAAGAAGCAACGGATATATAGAGAAAACAAGTGCTGGTTGTATGACAAGCTAAGTAAGAGAGTATAGAAGGAGATGGACACATGTTTGGTGAAAGAGACAAATACATAGGAGAAAGAGAGAGAGAGAGAGAGGGCAGCATGTTACTAGGTTGTTGCGGCTTGTTCGTACAAGGACTGTAACGTTATCAGATCGAAATGGTGTTCCCGAGGGTCGTCGGCATCATGAAAACCCGTTCATCGTGTACCTCTAGCCAGACTTAGGGTCAGCCCATGAGGTTTAATCATGGAAACATTGGGTGGGGACAATCCCAAGATGTTGTCTGCAAGTGTGTATGAGCACTTCTCTAAGTTATACCCGATCCGCATATCTAATTTTGTAACAGTATAATTTTGTAACATTTTAAATATAGAATCGTTTTGGAATGGAATAAAATATTTTTAATTTAAATTTATAAATTTATCATTTGAACTGCCACGTCCAGATAAGTAGTTAAAAATTTTTATACGATTGCCTAGTCGCCCGGAAATTTCAGGACCAGTTCATCCCCTTTTGCAGCTTCTTTAATTTTTCGGAACAGATGCAGCTTTTTAAATGATTATTTTTTATTGATACTATGAATAATTATTTATTAAATGTAGAATTTTTTTTAATCGAGTCATAAGACTTAGAAACACTTCAAGTTGAATTTAAAAGAATCAAAACGAATTGGAAAATTTTTTTAAATTAAAAAAATTCTAGGTGAATTGAAAAAAATCATGTGAATTGAAAACGATTACAAAATCTGAAGAATTGATTGAATTTACTAAGTTTAGAAATATGTTTAGGAAAATTTAACAGAATCCAAAAGAATAGGACACAAAGCCGAAGAATTCAAGATGAGTTCAAAAGACTTCAGGATCAAGTAAAGAAAAACTTTTTTAAATGGATTGAATTCAGTAGAATTTTATGAATTTACAAGGATTCAAGTAATTAAAAAAAAAGCAACAAAATTTCATAGAATCCAAAATTCTTTTAAAGAATAAAGGATAAATACATAAGAATCCATGATTTAACATCGATTTTAATATTATAGAAGCCTATGAAATTCTATGAAACCTGATGATTTTTTTCTAAAACACTATAGGTTCTATAAAATCGTTCTATATTCTCCGAAACTCTAAAAGGTTCTTCAAAATCCCATGGCATTTCTTTGAATCCCTGAAAATTATTTAAACAGTTGTAAATTCCTGTCAGATTTTTTAAGCTATTGAAAAAGCCTTGAATTATTAAGAAAATCTCGTAAGATATTTTAAATCCTTTTAATTATTTTTAAATCAATTGAAGTTTTTTGAAATCACATCAAAAATTTTAAAGCTTTTGAAAATTTCTAGAAATTGAAGAAAAATACGCTGAATTTATTTTAGAATCTTTTAAATTACTTTAATCTATTGAAAATTCCGTGAAATCTTTTGAAATAACAGAAAAGATTTTGAATTCTTTAAAATCATTGGAAATGCCTTGGAATATTTGAAAATCAAGAAAATCTTAAGAAATCCATTTATGCATGTTAATACATTTTTTAAGCCTATAAAAAGCAATATAAAATCTCGTGAATTTATACGAAATCTGATATTTCCTCAAATCCTGAAAAGTTGGTTGAAATATGTTGAAAGCCTCATAAAGTCTTTAAAATCATTGAAAACCTTCGAAATTTGATGAAATCCATACATTTTTATTCCATGCATCCATACATTTTTTTAATCCCTTAAAATCACTAAAATCCTTGTAAAGCCCTTGACATTTTTTTAATCTCTTGAAAGCCCTGGCATCTTTAATTTTTAAATACCCTAAAATATTTTAAATCCTTTGAAATTCCATAAAACATTTAAAAAGTTGAAACTTCCATGACATTTTCAAAAATTACCGAAAATCCTAAGAATGTTTTGAAATATCTTCAAGTTATTGGAATCTATAATTTCTTGAAATGTTAAAATACCCTGAAATGTTCCAAAGGTATTCGGAAAAATTCAGGAATAGGCATAGCCAAAAAATAAATAGTAGTTAAATCATGGGTTGATTTATCAAAAGAAAATTGACTAAAGTGATCTTTTCATTTTCAAACGTGAAAATAGGAAGTTTATCAAAAAATATGACTGAACAGAATTTTGAAAAAAGGATCTAAAACAAACAAAAAAAAGTAGCAGCTCTGACGAACCAGGCTTGGCAATTTTTATGTATTTTAGGTCGCTGAATCCGAATATGCATTCAGAATTCCAAAGTTAGCTGTTTTTTCATCCCCATATAAAAAAATTCGAAACTACAAAAGAAACACTTGTTTGGTTTATTTCACAGCCGCGCAAAAAAGGAGGAGTTTAGGCAGACCAGATCAATCAATTCTTACGTATTTCGGGTCACTGAATTCAGACTTCAGATTCAGCGACCTGAAATACGTAATAATTTAATAGTCTGGTCCGCCGAAACTCCTAATTTTGTGTGGGGCTCTATTACTCTTGATCGTTACTTTCTTATACAAATCCGCCAGCTGTTGCTTTTTTTTTAATTTCCCTAACTTTTCCCGGAAAACGTACAAAATGTAAAAAAATGTAAATTTTGTAAAGAAATTAAATAATGGTTAAATAAAACTTTTTACTTTTTATTAAAAGAGGCACAAGGTATAGAGATTATAAGACAAAAGAGGGGTATCAGGTGTTTCGGCAAGATCTGACAGTCTTCTTAGTAACGTCATTATGCACTTTGGTAAAGATAAAGTCGACGGATGACCAGGCAAGGTGTAGGTAGTAGAGCAGCTTTATGACACGTGAATATCTCTTATCCTCTTTTTCATTTTACCGCTTCTGTCTCGGCGACTCTTCCTCCATACTCTTAAGATGCAGTACAATATGGTGGAATTCCCGATGGACACTGATGGCTATTTTTCGAAGCTGTGGAGAGTTTCTTAAGAGTGGTACGTATAGGGTTTCACCGTAGACAACCAGCCGACGCTAGGTAACACACGACACTCAGGTTACCTCTCCCTTAGCTGCTACCAAGGATTTCTGGGCGACTCAAGCCCTTCTCAAAAAGCGACAAGCCGACGCTACTGCCATTAGGATCAGCCAGTGCAATCCTTTATTTTTGGCTCCTGTGCTTTTGTCGTAACACCGACCGGTGGTCCTCACCTCGCATAGTCAGTCCAGAGTGGACCAAAAACAAATTTTTTGTTTTTCCCTGTCTCACCCCATACTTTCTTTCATTTCTTGTAAAAATAATCTTCCCTTTTTTACAAATTAAAATGACAAATAACTTACGTAAAAGCAATAATTATTTTCGACATTGCATGATTAAGAATGACCTACTAAAAGGTCAAATGTGTGCGAGTGATAGAAAACCTCCCATCAACTTCCAAGCACTACCTGTTTGAACGGTATTATTCCTATTTCAGAGTTCTTTACATAATATCTCATCAGGAAATTTCGTGGAGTCATTCATAAATATCAGTTTAATATTTTATAGTTTTTAGGATTTCGTAGCCTAGGGCAAAGACTTTCACAATTTCGGTCAGGTGAACTTCCATCGTACTTGTTTCGATGGGGGGGGGGGGGGGGGGGGGGGGGGAATGGATACTAAGGTAAGGGAAAGTAGCAGAAATTATAAAAGGGGCAGTAATTAAAAATTAGTACAGAAAAAGTAGGGGGAACTAGGAAAGTGGCTCTAAGAAGTAAGAGCAAGTGAGAAGGGGAATTAGGAGACGCTAAGGAGAAATTAGGTAAGGGAACGTAGAGGGAATGGGGAGAGGGAATGCCTAAAGAAATGATCCTATAAAATCAAGTAGGTCTGTTACAACCCTAGAAGGCCTCTGAAATAATCTAAAATCTTGTAAATTATCTTAAAATTCCATATTTCAAAAAGTTTTTCAGAGGCGTTGAAAACATTGAAATCCTATGAAACCAGATGAACCCTCATGAAATGATTTACAATCACTTGAAATCCTTAAAATTCTCTGAAATTCTTTGAAACCTTTCAAGATACTTAAAGCTTTAAAACCCTACACAATCCTTTCAAATCCCTAAAATATATCTTAAGGCCATGTGACGAGTGGGTTACATGACCAGATTCTTACCTTACCGCCACCTTTCTTATTTTCCAACTTATTTTCACACGAAGCGCTACATCGAGTTGAAAATTTGGGATAATAAATAAGAAGCAATAAGAAAGGTGGGCCTGGTCTTAAACTTTAATAATTATAAAAAAAATAAAATAAAATTATTCACAACAAAAAACTTTTTTATAATTATTAAAGTTTAAGACCAGACCCACCATTCTTAATGCTTCTTGTTTAGTATTCAAAATTTTCAACTTTTTGTGACGTTTCGTGTGAATGTAAGTTGGGAAATAAAAAAAGTGGCGGTAAGGTAGAAATCTGTTCACGTGACCCACTCATCACATGGCCTTAAAGTCTTCTGAAACCCATTACAATCTTTTGACATTTCTTAGAAACTGTGAAAATGTGAAATTTTACGAAATTTGGATGTTTAAGATGGCGGAAATGTTATTTTAGAAAATGTAGCGAAAAGTTTGAAAATACGCATAAATAAAAAGTTAAAAAATAGTTTCATAAGCGACTATTTTCACAAAACCTTCTTTTACTAATGTCTCGTAAATTTAATTAGAATCTGTGAAAAAATAAAAATAATAACGTAATTGGTTTCTTTTCAATCTTTTTGTCCCGAACATAATTTACTGAAATAGAACCGATTTTGAAGGTTTTGTAAGGGGCTTCTATTTCAGTAATGTTTTTGGAACATGAGTTCTGTAATTACTTGTAAAAATAAAAATTTTAAATGAAATAAAAGATGAATTTTCGACTACTGTTGTCCTTATTTTTGACTTTAAGAAATTAAAAAAGCCTCTCCGAGAACCCCACACCTGCTATAATAAAGGTAAAAAGTATTTACGCCCCACCCCCCTCAATGTGCGTCTTTTATGGTTTCCAGAAATAAAAAGATATGGGACTTAAAACTAACAAAAACTTTTAAGAAATTTAAGATAATACATGATTTGCAGGGGGACAACTTTGTTTGTTAAATTCCCTGATTTCTCCTTGTCCAATTTTTAACCCCCCTCCCCCAATAAAATTGAAATATCAGCATTTTCAGCTTGTACTATTTTAACAACAAAAATCTTTTATAAACAGAATAAAACAATATTTCGGACGCAAATTTAAAAACTTTAAATGTATTTATTTAAAAATAATAATAATGACTTTTCTGCCATAAAGATCATTTTTTAACAAAACACTTAAATTTTAAACAAAATAATTTAATTTTCAACCTATAAAAATGGATTCTCAAGAAGAAAGTGTATTGATTGATATTTCAATAAAAAAAGATAAAATTTAATTTCATAAACTTTAATTTTAAAACGAAAAATAAGAAATTTCAACAAATAGAGGTTTTTCAGTCTATAACGGAAAAATTTGTACCTAATTTGTTGAACCTTCAAGCCAAAAGACGAAATTTCTATACAAAACTTGAATCCCTAATCAGGAAATATAAATTCCGAGCAAAAATTAATTTTCAACAAAATAGTTTATAAACCGCTATTTTTTGAAGGTTGGGCTATAGAAACGAGCGGATTAGCTATAAGGTGTTGATGGATGGTACTTTGTAAGAAATAGTTGTAAGAAGATATTGTAAAAAAAATGGAAGTGTCAGCAAGTTAATTTCTTAAGGCCAGCAGGATGAAAAATAAACGTTTATCTACGAGTATATCATTCCTTCGTTTAAAATGACAAATGATCAACAAAGTAGTTCATATTTTACCCACGTAGTTGAAATTTCAATTAAAAAAGATCAGTTTTTAACTAAATAATATAGTCCATCCTTGAATATAAAAGATGAATTTTAAAATAGAAAAATAAATCTTCAGCAAAAGAAAATGATTTTTTAACAGAATGGTTCAACTAAAATTTTCAAACAAAATAGTGGAATCCTCAAATAAAGAAGAATAATCATCAAGCAAACATTTGCATTTTTATCCAAGATTGATGAAATTTTTATTAAGACATATGAGTCTTTAAAATGAAAGGACAAATAAAAACAAAATATTTGAATTTTTGCACAAAAAATGTTTTAGTTTTATTTTTCTACATGAAAATTTCATTTTTTAAACCAGGGGTAAATTTTTCACGAAAATACTTGAATTTTCAACACAAAATGACGAATGTTCAAGGAAACAGTTAAATTCTAAAAAAAAGAATGGCTTTTTAACAAAATTAATTAATTTTCTAGCAAACAGTTACATTTTTATGAAAAAATGTAATTTCTACTAAAATAGATAAGTTTTTAAAATAAAAAAAACTAATTTTCACCAAAAAATGTTGAATTTTGAACCAAGACGGAAAACTTTTGCACAAACTTGTTGATTTTTCAACCAAACAGTTCCTAGTAAAGAAAACTTATTTCTAAATTGAAAAGACAAATTAAAAAAGAAATTATTTTTATCCAAAAAAGATTTTAGTTGGACTTTTCAACATATAAAAAAAAGGTTTGAAGAAGAAGCAAATTTTCTACGAGGATACTTGAATTCCTAACCCAAAAAGATTCATCTTCTACAAAATAGTTAAATTTTCTACCGAAAAGAATGATATTTTAACGAAAATGTTGAACTTTCAAACAAATAATAAAATGTCTAACTGAAAAAATAATCTTCAGGAGTAAAGAAACTGCAAGAAAAAATAAAATGAAAATAAATTACTGCAAAAAACTTTTTGAAAAAATACCCTAATTTTAGTTATAGAAATTTCCTGAATTTTCAAGATTTTTACTCCAAATGCCTGACTTATCCTTGATCAAGAAAATTCTATGACTTCGAAAAAAAAACATTGTTACTATTGTTAGCTAGGTTCGTTTTCACTCATTAGGTTCATGTGGTGCGTAGTTATATCAAACTTTTTCGCATGTACTGGGAGTTTTTTTTTAATTCATAAATTTTAAAAAATTACTTACATAAAAGGAGAACCCCCCTACAGTAACAAATGGGAACAAACTCTCTCGACCCCCTCCCCCTTTTTGGGTGTTATGTTAATTAAAAAGGGTCCTTCGTTTTGTTATGAAAAGAAACTGGTACATCATTGCGTCAATCATAAATATGATATTTAGACTCATAATGCAATTGTGAGCTGATTTTCAATTAGAAGTAACTGGGTAGATAATCGAGAGCACGACCGAGCAGGGTCAGGACAGAATCGCTCGAGCGCCACAATAATTCTTTTTTTATCACGCCAATGAATGTTAACAGTGCGTTACGCGTTAGATAAGGTAATTGCGGGTTGCAAGTAAACGCATTTAGATTCTACTCGCGAGGGGTTTCTAGATTCATAGATTTTACGTGATTTACACATTCGTAAAGCGACAGTTTAATCATAGTGTGATAACGTTTTACGCATGCTTGATCGTAACTCACATGGAATTCCATATTGTGGAATATTTCATGCAAGTAATAAATTTGTACAAGGAAAATAAATGACCGACAATTACTCATAAAATGTGTAATATTTTCATTATAATGTAAAAACCGCTATTTTTTTAAAAATTGAAATTTTTTTTAATTGTTGCCTTCATAGGGACAGAAAAACTTAATTTTACAAATTCCTTGACTTTTCCGTTATTTTTCCTTGGATAATAATTTATTATTTTTCCTGGCTATGATATTTATACCTATTCAAGGGAGGTGAGAAGAATTTCGAAAAATTCATAACAATTCAGAGCCAAATTTAAAAAAATGCAAGCAAACTGAAAGCTGTTGAATAATATGAATTATTAGAAAAATTAAGTGGATTTCCAAAAAATGTGACGAAATCTCTAAGAATTCAAGATGAGTTTAAAAGCTATTAAGAGGAATTAGACGAGAATGAATTGTAAAAAATTATCTCTTCTGTCTTACAGTCACGGCAAAATAAAAACAAATTGGAGCTATCATTTCAACTCCATTTATTTTTAGAACAAAATTAAAACTTCGACGACGTTTCGGCATCACTGTGCCTTTTTCAGAGTACCTTAGTTTAATACGATTTGTAAGCGAAACAACAATAATTCCAATTTCGGAGTCAATACGTGTCAATTTTTTGTGTCATATTTAAAATAATTTATACGTTATTATAAGTTTAAAAAAATTAAGACTCCAAACAATTATTCAAGATGAGTAAAAGGAGAAAGCCTCATAAAATTGAAGAGGCTTTTTTCAGCGTAAAAACTACATTATTAGCGGTTTTGAAACCATTCTAAGTGTTTTGGAAAAACCACAAACATATTTTCTACAATTCATTATTGCATTGTCGGTCGAAGATTGGTTTGATTTGGTGTTTCCAAATCTTTACATAACTTAAACAAAAATTCGAAAGATGCAAATAATTTGAAAAAATTGAAGAGATTTCCAGCTAATTAAAAAAAGGTCCAAAGAATTTCTGATAGATAAAAATAATTCAGGTTGAATTTCTAAATAATTCAAACTGATCGCAAAAAATTGGAAAAAATGTATTTTTGAATCTTTAGAACTTAATTTAATCACTAATTTCTCGTAAATAAATTCTTCTAAGTACATGAGAATAATAATTCCTTTGAAACTTTTTAAATACAATAAAATATTTTTAATCTTTTAAAATCTTTTGAAATTCTTTGAAGTTTTTCAAATTTGTTGAACATGCCTTGGAATTTAAAACAAGAGCCTAAAATATTTCAAAAATTTCAATGCCTGTGAATCTTTATAAGTAGACTAAAATCTTTAACAGGATCCTTCGAGATCACCTCAAATTATCAAATTTTATTCAAAATAGCCTGAAACATTTAACAAATTTTACAATATTTTAAAAATCCTTAGAATGTATCAAAGGTCTTGAAAATTCCTTGGAATTTTTCAAAATACACTGCAACCTCAAATACTTTTTGAAAACCCTTTAAATGATTTAAGTCGATTTAGAATTTCTTTCAACCTTTTAAAATATGTTTAAATCTTTAAAAATCTTTGATAATACTTTGAACCATTTGAAAATATTTGAAATCTGATATTTCCAAAAATCCTGGAGAATCTACTTGAAAATCTTGAGGTCTTTTAACATTTCTTAAAATTATTGAAATCCTCGTAAATATGATAAAATTCCTTGAAATCTTCCAAAATATCTTAATATATGATAGCTCCTATCAAATCAATTTGCATGTTCGAAGTCATCGGAATTTCTATACAGATATATGTAATTTTCTTAAACCCCTTTAAATCCTTAAAATCCTTAGAAATTCTTTAGAAATCTTGTAATCAGATGACCTTGAGAGTTTTTAAATTTCGTAAAGACATTGAGTTCCTGCAAAATCTGATCAAATCATTCTATATTTTTTTTAATTCTAGGAATTTCTTTAAAGCTTAATGAAAATCGTTTTCAAACTCCTAACATCTGTCAAAGCCCTCGAAATTCCTTGACAATTTTTTCCTTTTTTTCCTTGAAAATCCCTCAATCTCGTGAATGATTTCTTTAAAATTTATTAAATATGATGATATCCAGTGAAATTTTATGAAGTCTGATATTTTCTTAAACTCCGTATAATTTATTAAAATACTTTGAGAGCTCTTGAAATTCCTTAAAATCATTTAAGTCCTCGCAAATCTGATCAAATCTCTTAGAATCTTTAAAAATATCCTTAAACATTATAGATCATATAAAATCGTCCAATATGTTCTGAAATTCTAGGAAATTCTTCAAAGCCCATGAAACATTTTTTAAATCATTCAAATGCTTTTAAATCGTCTCAAATCCTTCAAAGCTTTTTAGAGCTCTTGATAATTCCTTGGTATTTTTTTCAAACACAATAAAATATTTAAAACACTTTCAAATCATTAAGATTTACTTGAAATCTTTTGAACTATTTTAATATGCCCTTAAATACTTCAAAATCTGTTAAAATTATTAAAATCTATTAAAAATTGCATAGAATATACGAAAATGTCCTACAATATTTCATTAGAATTTAAGAAAATTCAGAAACAGTTATAAACCTGAATGCAGTACTGGTTAACCCATATGTAAATGTATTGAAAGAAAAGTTACTAATGTGATGTTGTCATTTTAAAAAGTGACTATAGTAATTTTATTTTAAAAAAGCAATTAAAAACTAATTTAAATAATAATAACTAAAAGTGACTGTCTTATCTTCAACCAAATTTTTAATCGTTGAATTAGACTTCTATGGTCGAAATAGGAGGGGAGGCGTGACGTCTCCTAATTATGGAATATTCCGAAATCGATACGTCTGTCTGTGAATTTGAATTAACCAACTGAGTTGAAATGATAAAAAAGAAGCATCATCATTATAATGGACTGAAACATTGAGTGGAGGCAAATGATTGTTCTTCGTGGGTGAATAGTCATCCTCGAGAGGGAGCGATTGTAAAAAGAGAACGAAAAACAAATTTAAATGAGAACTTTCGTCATTTCTTTTTGAGACATAGCAGGGAGTCATCGATGCGACGAAAGGGTGGAGAAAGTAGACGAGGTTCATGTGTGTCCGTGTATAGGTTCACTCCCCTTACCAACCTTACGCACTGGATGTCGTCCCATCTCAGCCCACGCCAGTGGATGTCAATGACTCGGATGACTTCGTGAATATTCGTCGTCTGCGCAACTACGTCACAGAAAAATCGATCATCACCTACCCAGACTTTTCTAGGCTACGCCTTGGAGCTAGACGAGTTCCAAAGTCATTAAAAAATAATAGATTCCTCGAAGCGAAAGCCGGAAAATGTTGAGTATTGTGAACCCGAGCAATTGAGGGCCCGGATTAAAGAACTCGTTATAACTCTCTGGCGCCTAAAGTGGGGAGAACCCTGAACGTCACTTAAAGTCAAACAGTCAGGGTTCCCCCACTTTGGGCGCCAGAAACTTATAGCTGATTCTTTGATCCGGGCCCTCAATTTCGACTAACTAGTAGATACGAGTATGAGTTTGTATCGTTATTTTGCGATTAGAGATGGATGAAGATTAGTCGAGGGGTATATTTTTTAGTTGAGGAATGTTGGATATGTTAGGAAGAGTTGACCACCTCGGTGATCTCTTACAACCGGCGTCTGCTTTCAACCCCTTTTTTTACTCGCCCACCGTCTCACGCATGCAGGGGCTAAGTGCACCCCTATGCACTGCACATTACAGTGCGCCCAGACTGCACCGCTGCGACGTAAAATCGCGACGAAAAAAACAAAAGGTGTCTACAGAGTTCATGAGGTCTAGAGACACTTAGTAATATGGTTCTGATTTAGCACAACAATTTTTCAAAAAGGACTATAATTAAGACATGAAAGAAGGAATTTTCCCAAAAGACTTAGAATTTTTCTTAGAAAACGGGATTTCACAAAAGAAATATAATTCTGCCATAGAACAGCAAATTTATTACAAGATCTATAGTTCTGAAATGGAACAAAACATTTTCCAAGAGAATTACAATTTGTGTTGAAATAAGGAATTTTCGAAAAGAATTAAAATTCTGACATGAAAGAAGTAATTTTCCAAAATAATTTTACAATTTTAAGTTAAAGCAGATTTGGAATAGGGAATTTATTAAAAGAACTATAATTCTGACATGAAACAGGGAATTTTCCAAAAGAATTAAAATTTGAGTTTGAACAAGGAATTCAAAAAAAATAATTCTGATTCTTGTTAGTAACAGAGAATTTTCGTAAAGAAGTACAATTTTTACGCGGAACAGTGAATTCTCCAAAAGAATTGCAAATTTGACATAAACATGGAATTTTCGAAAATAATTATAGTTTTGATTTAGAATAAGGATTTTTCAAAAGAACTCTAATTATGACATGAAAGAAGGAATTTTCCCAAAAGACTTGCAATTTTGAATTGGAAAAGTGAATTTTCAAAAAGAAATATAATTCTGACCTAGGGAATTTATTAAAAGAACTATAATTCTGAAATGTAACAAAACATTTTACAAGAGAATTAAAATTCAGGTTGAAATAGGGAATTTTCTAAAAGAATAAAAATTCTGGCGTCAAAGGAGGAATTTTTCAAAATAATTTTACAATTTTAGGTTACAGCGGATATGGAACAGGAAACTTATTAAAAGAACTAAAATTCTGACATGGAACATGCAATTTTCCAAAAGAATCAAAACTTGAGTTGGAACAAGTAATTAAAAAAAATAACTGTGATTCTTGTTAGTAACAGGGAATTTTCGTAAAGTAGTATAATTTTTACGTGGAACAGTGAATTGTCAATAAAAAAAAGAAGTTATAATTTTGACTTGAAATGGGGATTTTTCGAAAAGAATTATGATTCTGATTTAGAGGCAGGATTTTTTTAAAAGAATTAAAATGACAAGTTGGACATACAAATTTTAAAAATAAGAATAATCATCAGATTGGAAAAATGAAAATCTGACCTAGGAAAAAACAATGAAATGGCCGAGGATTAAATTTTATTTTTTCAAAATGCCTGACTTTTCCGCGGTATCCAGGTTTTCCCTGACCTACGGCCACTCTGGGCCTGAAATAAATCAAAGTAAAGTAAGAAAGGTATCTAGTTTGTTTGAAATTGTTCTCAGAGAACTGGTTTGAAAGACCCTGATGATGACGGTTAGATAAGAGGTTGGGGAGTCGCAAAGGGAAGGGGTAATAATCCACGCATCATATCTCACAGTTGACAAGCATTCATGACCCCCAGTGTCGGAGCCCTCAATAGAAAACGACATCTACCAACAAACGCCCTCCATGAATTCTCCCCTTAACCCCACACCTACAACAGCATTGCAGCATCAGAGTTCAACTCCATCAGTCCGGGCGGAACATTGCAGGAACCGAGCCCCATGTTCTGCTAAAAACTAACCGAATCACCGTGAATGTATTCATATTTTTGAAAGGATTTCTCGTGAAAAAAAACCTTTTTATCGGTCGCTGAGGTAGTACTTTTCGTCGGAAAAATCACGCAACTTCTGCAGAGCGAGTATTGTCGGATAACGTTTATTGTTACTTTACAATGTATTGCGGATTTTCACGTTTTTGCAGGTTGCAGGAAGTAATGATTTAAAGCTCGATGTGTGAGTTTCCATATTGATCTCAAAGCCATTTTTTACCAAATGTATTCTGCAGATCGAACAAGAAAGAATAATAACTATTATTGAGTCTAAAATTAAAGAAATCGAAATGAGATTAAAATCATATTTAAAATCCTATTTGACGTCTAATAATAAAATTAATGTTCAGAATTCCTGAAAATAAAACCAAGAATTCCACGATCAAAATCAAACAACCAACATGAAATGTTCCTATTGAAATTTGAAAAAGATAACAATTTTTTTCTAAAAAATAAAAAATTATCCCTTTTGGGGAAAAAAAGAATAATGAGAACGTAAACAACCGAATCCCCTTTCTTTTCTTTTTTATTTCTTGGCAGGAACAGCAACAAAACCAAGATGCTGTCTTTCTGACACCGAAAAATAAAAAAATACAAGAATATCGTGGCTTTGTTGCTATTCCTGCTTGCTCAGGTATCTTTTATTTAATTTGTATTTTATTTTATTTTTTATTAGTTTTTTATTATATTTATTTTTTTGCCTGAATAAGGGTACTATATGAGTGGACAAAAGTTAGTGATTATTTTTACAAATGTTTTGTCATTGTGATTTGATAATAATAAAAATAAAACAGACGAAAAAAACAAGAGAAGGAAGGGGAGTCGGTTGGTTGTTTTCTCATTTTTCTTCTCTCTTTTTTCCAAAAGGGATCATTTTTTTTCTTTTGTAGGAAATAATTGTTATCTTTTGCAAAATTGCAGTTGGAACATTTTATGGTGGTTGTTCAAATTTTGCTGTTCGATGCTTAAAATATAATATAATTTCTTGTGTTTCCCCTCTCTTCAAGAAACTCACAATTTTTTCGTTTTGATAGAATCCAAGAAGCAAATCCCACTATTTTTCGTTAGAAGTTAATTATTTTTAATTTAAAAATCTACTATTATATTTTTGATTCAGAATTCATCTTGTTTTGTTAAAAATTCTGCTAGTTTGTTTGATATTCAATTACTTTGTTGAAAAATCGTATTTTATTGGTTGAAAATTAATTTTTTCAACCAAAAATTGCACTGTTCCATGAATTGGTTAAAAGTAGAATAACTTGGTTGAAAGTTGAACTTCTTTGTCAAAGATTCATTTTAGTAGTTGAAAATTGATGTTTTTAACTGTAAATTCGTCTTTTTTAGTTAAAAATTAATCTTTTTGATTGCAAATTTAACTACTTGGTTGAAAGTTTATGTATCTTGTTATTCAATCGTTCTTTTTGATATAAAGAGAATTCTTCTTAATTAAAAATTCAAATACTTGGTGAAAGTTGAACTATTTTCTTGAGAATTTAGTTTATTATTTAAAGACCAAACTCTTTGCTTTTTCGATAAAAATAAACTGTTTCAAGTTTAATATTAAATTATAAATGCTTTATTTGTCGAGAATTTACTTTTTTAACTATAAAATGTAGCAATTTGAATTTTCTGTCTTCAATTAGGAAGCTTTTTTGCTTGAAAATGTATCTCTTTTTGTAGAAATTTTATCTTTTTCTGTTGAAAGTGCAACTTTCTGGTTACAAATTAATCTGTTTTTGGTTTATTTTATTAGAAATAAATATTTTTTGTTGAAAATTTAACAACTCGACAAGTCAAAGTAGCTTTTTGAAATTCAAAATTACACTGCTTTCTTGTTTTTTTTTTAAGTTATAAATTAATCCTTTTACCCTAATTGGATTGATATTGCAATTCAGAGGAGTCTTGCATAAGGTTAACGAAAATCCTTCCTCTCTATAACTCTGAACCGGATATGCATTCGTGAAGTGTTCTGAAGATCAAGGGAATAAGAAAAGCATTCGCTGACGATGAAAGGTGGAAGCTAGTAGAGAATTGCGAGGAACTTAAAAAAAAAGACATCAGGAGCCATGCATAGAGAAAATTGAAACGTAGAGGAACTTAGCAGAGGAATGTGAAAGGGGTGAGTCGAGAAAGGAGAGAAAGCAGAAAAGCTTTCCATCAGGCAAATCGAATCGCACTTGCAGGCTCGGTAAACAGATGAATGATAAATGATACTTTGAGCTTTATATCTCCTTAGCGTAACTCTTCATTTGCAATGGTCGAATCTTCTGATTTTTTCTTCTTTAATACTCATTACAAAAACTCGCTAAATTTTCCCTTTTTTTTCCTGACCAATTTTTGTTCTCTTGACCAGTTATATTCAAGGACCAGAATTATAATTTGTAATACTTTTAACATGGAATCTTTTATAAACGGAATACTAGAAGGTCAAATTTATATTGAAAAATTGAAAATTGATTGACTTGTTTCCAGAGGAAAAGATTACTTGTCTATCATAAAAGATAAATCATCAATCAAAAATAATTTTTTTTTAATGTTGAATTTCAGACCAAGAAATGTTACTTTTTAAGTAATTAATTTAATTTCTAACAAAATGTTAATTAATTTATAATCCTTTTTTTAATTCAATTTCTAATAAAACGAATTTCCTGTTTAAATAGACGAATTCTCAACAAAACAGTTTGCATTTTTTAGCAAAAAGATGACTTTTCAAGCATATGATGTAATTGCTACCCAACATTTAAATTTTCAACAAAGTAGTTGGACTTTATACCTGATACTGGAAATTACTACTTACAAAGATGAACTTTTAACCAAACATTAAAATTTGCAAACAAAAAGGATTGAAATTTAAGTAGAAACTGTTGAATTTTTACGCAAAAAGTTAAATTTGTAAAAAAAGACTAATTTTTAATCGTAAGGGATGAATTTTATGTCGAAATAAACAAATGTCAAGCGAAAAGATGATCTTTTGACAAATACTTGAATTATCAATAAAATTATTAAATTTTTAACACAATAATAAAATTTTTAACCAATACTAAAATTGCCAGAAACTAAATAAAATACCAGAAGCTGTTGAGTTTTCAACAAAGAGGAGATGAATTTTGATTTCTACAGGGCGGATTTTTTGTCGAAATACCAAAAAGATAGCTTTTTAACAAATACTTGAATTTTAAATAAAAATATCAAATTGCCAACAAAAAATTTTAAAATAGAAATGATTAAACTTCAAACTGAAAGCATTCGAATCTTCAAACTACAAAGTTCAATTTTTGACCAAAAAGGTGAGTTTTTCACTAATTGTTTACATTTTAAACAAAATAATTAAATTTACGAAGAAAGGGTTCGATTTTCACCAATATTATTAAATATTAAACAAAATAGTTAAATTACTAATCAAATTATTATTTATTTAATTTAATATTTAATATTTATTTTAATATTTAATTATTTAACCCACCAATATTAATTCTGAATAAAAAGGAATTTTCAACCCGAAATGGAAAAGTGAAATTTGCAGAAAAAAATTAATTTTTAACAAATGAAAACAAATTTTCCACAAGAAAGCCAAATTTAAAACGAAAACGCAAATTTTCTACAAAACAGTTGAATTTTCAAGAAGCAGTTATTAAGTTTTTACCTAAAATATAAATTTCAGAGAATAGTTTAATTTATATCCAAAGAAATAAATTTGCAGCTTAGAATGATGAATCTTCCAAAAGAATTGAATTTTTAACAAAGTAGTCCAACTTTCAGTACAGAAGTTGAATTTTCCAACCAAAAGAGGAATATTAAACAAATAAAGATTTTTCAGTAAAGAGGAAATTTCAACCAAAAAGATTAGTTTTCTACAAAAAGATACGAATTTTCAACTAATAAAGATCAATTTCCAACCAAAAATGCAGAAGTAACTGTTTTAGCTGAAAATATTAATTTGTAACAGGAAAAAAATTTCGACATAATAGTTAAATTTTCAACCAAATAGATGAACTTTCAATAACAACAAATTAAATTTGAAACAAATTAAATGAGGAAATTAATTTCCATGGAAAAAGCCTTTTCTACCGAGTATTTAAGCTTTCAATCAACAATATGAATTTTCCACTAAAGTAATGAATTTTCAATGAAATAATGATTTTTTACAAAGTAAAACAAGAAGGATGCAACTGAAAGAAAAAAGGAATAGAAAAAAGAATAATAATAAATAATAAGAATATTATATCAGAGTGGCCACAAATTTAATTTTTAAAGTTCCCTTACTTTTCCCTGAGCAACTTTTCATTTTTTAATCTTTCATAAAAAAATTAAATATTTCAAATTAAAATATGAATATATGAAATACTTGTGATCGTTATTTGAAGTACCGAAGATAATAGAAATTCACTGACTTTTCCAAGATTGTTTTCAAAATCCCTGATTTCCCCTGATCAATCAATTACCCTGAATTTTCCATGCTTTTCAGCTTTTCCCAGACCTATAGCAACACTGTCATTAAAAAATAATTATAATAACTAATTTTACTTCAGAATATATCTCTCATATTTATCACAACTTTTAGAATTGTGTTAGCACTTACAGGCGTGATAATTCGAGACTTAAAGGGCAGCAGGCAGTTGGGAAGCGCAGCCAGGACTTTTCTTTTAATTAATTTGGGTAGCATGATGCCGACAGCCTTAGGCAGGACCATCCTTTCGATCTCCTACCAAGCATCCGGATTATGAACAACTTTTATAATTAAGCAACGAAGAAAACTTTCCCGGAATATACCTCTGTTAGTCGGAATAGGATCCTGGGAATCCTGTTGACTGCCGAGTATCTTCCCGCAACTCGACATGACTTTTCATTTTCCAGCTCGTTTCCCCATTCCACGAATCGCATCGGGCATATATTTGTTACGGATTGAATTACGTCAGCAAACATCGAACTGTAATGAGATCGTGAGATAAAAAGAAAATACCAACCGAGCAGCGAAATATTTATCTAACACAATACTGTTAGAGCAAACAATTCCAAAATATTCATGGGAGAATACATTCATCTGATATTGGTAATGATTTGTGATGACGATGTGATACATACAAACGTTATAGCCAAAAATAATTTTAGAAAAGGGAAAATAAGGCGATTTTTACTATACTTACAATCAAATTTTTATGATGTCAAGTCGAAATATATTATATTTTCAATAAAATAGTTTAATTTTGATGGAAAATAGATTTTCTACCAAAAGGGATGCATTTTTAATCTTGAACCAAATAATTGAATTTTTAACAAAAAAAAATAATAATTTGCATCCAAACAATTGCATTTACTACTAACTAGTTGAACTTTAAGACAAAGGAGACAAAATTTTAACCAAATATTTAAATTTTTAACCAAATGTTAAATTTTCCATAAAAAATATCAATTTTCAACAAAACTGTCTACCACCAAAAAAGATGAATCTAAGAATACAGGTAAATTTTCAAAAAAAAAAAAAAAACAAACTATCAAGGGAATAGTTACATTTTTATCACAGTGCTGAATTTATAATCTACAAAGATGAATTTTAAATCAAATGGTCTAATTTTTAAAGGACGCGGATTAAAATTTAAGCCAAAAATGGCATAGCTAAATTTTCAATAAACAAAATTAAATTTTTAACAAAAAAAACGAATTTTCCAACAGTTTAATTCGACCAAAAAATACGAATTATTTAAACTTCATAAATTTTTATTGAAATAGTTGAATATCCAACTTATAAAAGATATATTTTCTACCGAAAATAGAATAGCTAAATATTTAGATAAAAAAAGCAATTTTCAAGAAAAAGACAAATACTTTTTAACGTATTAGGTACATTTTTAAAACCAAAAAATATCTATTTTCCACGAACGAAACCAATTGTCTACCCAAAAAGAAGAATGTTCTGCTAAACAGTTGTATTTTTAACACGAAAATAGGAATTTACAACAAAAATTCATTTTTTAAATAAATTAATTTTTAAATACAGAGCTTAGTTTTCTACCAAAATCGTTGAATTTTTAACCAAAAATATGAACTTTTTACCAAGAATTTCATGGTTCCACAAAAAAAAAAATTTTGAAAAAATACAAAAATGTTTAACAAAATAGTTGTGTATGACATTGTATACCAAAGAAGATATATTTTCAAAACAAGATGATTTTTTTACAATAGAATTAAATTTTCAACCCAAAGAAAATGAATTCTAAACCTAAAAATTAATTTTCAAGTGAATAATCGAATTTTGAAACAATCAAAGTTAAAACTTAAGCAAAAGCAGAGACATTTTCTACAATATAGTTGAATTTTGCAAATCAAAAAGTTTATTTTTGAGATGAATTTTCAACCGACATAGATGGCTTTCCTATGTGAAACCAGTTAAATTTTCAAACCAAAAAAATGACTTCAAGAACAAATTTTGAATTTTCCTTAAAATAATTAAACGGTCAACCAAAGTTTTTAACCAAATTGTTGAAATATTTACTCAGAAAGTTGAATTTTGAAACAGAAAGAATAATTTTTAGAGGAAGATAAATTATAAAATGCAGTAGGTGAAATTTAGAATAAGAAATTAAAATTTTGAAACCAAAAAGTAAAGCTTTTAGCGAAGAAGAGAATAGTTAAATTTTCAAATAATAAATTAACTGGAAAAGAATAATTTTTAATAAGTTATATTTTAACCGAAAAAGGCGCAATTTTTTAATTAAAATACATTCATTTAAAGAAAATGTTTCAATTTTCAACTGATTAAGGGTAAATTTACGACCAAACATGGAATAGTTAAATTTTTAAATACAAAAAGGTCATTTTCCAAAAACGAATTTTGTACGAAATAGATTAGCTTTTAACCAAATAATATTAATTTCCAACAAAAAAGTTAATTTTTTGACAAATAATGTAATTTTAAATTGATTACATTATTGTTTAATCAAATAGTTCAAACTTCGAATAAAGCACTTAAATTTGGAACTAGAAATATAAATTTTCACAAAAAATTGAAGGAATCTTCCACCAAAAAAATGATTTTTTTAATACTTGCTACAACCTTTAACCAAATATTTGATATTTTAACCAATAAATATTTGAATATAAAATAAAAAAACGTTGAATTTAACCAAGAAAGATTTTAATTAAAAATGAAATACAATTGAGTTCAACCAAAAAATAAGAATTCTCAAGAAAAATGATATGGTTGATATTTAAATTAAGAAATAATTCATTACAAATAAGAAATAGTTGAATTAAACCAAAAAGATGACTTGCTAACTCATTAGTTGACCTTTCAACAAACAAATTTAATTTATAACCGAAAGAGAATAATTCCGAACCAAGAATATACCTGCAGAAATGAAAGCTATTGCACTGTTTCGCGCCATCGAGAGCAATCATGCTAAGCTAATGAGACCATCGACGATCCAAAGCGCCTAAGATTACCAAAGGTAATAGTGCACTACTATTAACAATTATGCGAGATTAGAATGTAGTTTCCAGCATTCCAAACTCGCTCTTGCGCTACTTTCGCTAATGCAACATAGCTAGCGTTGCTTTTAGTTATACTCTCCGATTACGAGATTCTGTCCCAAAACGCAAATGTTCCATTTCCTAACGGTGGCCTCTTCTGACATAGATTATAATGGTACCATCTAAGATGCTCTCTGCTTCTAAAACGACCCTATTACTAACACTTAAGCTCCTTTCTAGTCTCAAATGATACGCTTCCAGACTGGAGCTTTCATACCTTAGAGAACTTTAAAATTATAGTAAATACGGAAAAAAAGTTTGACTGTTACTGTAGGAGGACATATAAGTGGATGAGATGAGGAATGTAAATAAAAAGAAGGTCAGAAAGAAGTTGAGAAAATGGAGAAAAGGGGAAAGTAGTGGAGAATAATATAGAAGCAAACAAAAGGAGTATATTGAATTAAGTAATCAAAAGAAAAAGGAGGAAGATAAAAGTTTTGAAGAAGAAGCAGAGAAGGCTAGGATGGAAGAGTAGGTTTGGTTGGTAATAAATAGAGAGAAAAGGAAAGAAAAGAGTAAACCAGGTTATTGAGATGCTTGAATGGAAAAAATATTTAATAGATGTGCTAGGAGGGATAGAGAGAAAAGTTACGAAAGGAGGAAAATATGGTAGAGAAAAAGATTAGGAAGAGGACAAAAGAGTCAAGGTGTTAGGAATAATGAAAGATAGAAAGGTACGTGGTATAGATAAGATTCCAAATAAAGCCTGAAAATATAAGGGGGGAGATTTGAAGGAATTTACATAGGTAATGTGTAAAAGACTATGGAGAGGAAAGGAGTGGCCAAATTTATGGAGAGAAAAAGTAGTGGTGCTCATAGTGAAGAAAGGCAAAGGAGAGGAGTTTAAAAACTCTATGGGTGTGTAATTGTTTCCTTGGAGAGATAGAAGAAATACGTTGAAAAAAAGCAACGGAAAAAATCATATCAGACACGCAAGAAAGATTTGACTGTCTTAGAGAATTCTTTGTTTAAA
This sequence comes from Belonocnema kinseyi, assembly GCF_010883055.1. Taxonomy (NCBI): domain Eukaryota; kingdom Metazoa; phylum Arthropoda; class Insecta; order Hymenoptera; family Cynipidae; genus Belonocnema; species Belonocnema kinseyi. The sequence continues at coordinate 83,002,879 of NC_046659.1, read as the reverse complement.
TTATGAAAAATATTCATTTTCAAGATCTACCAAAAGTAAACTAAGGCAAATTTTTCAATCAAAAAACAAAAAGAATCAACTCCAAAATGATGAATATTCAAGATAAAAAGTTTATCTTTAGATAAAACAGTTTAACTTTCAACCAAATAATTAAATTTCTAACCAAAAGGATACATTTTTTACCAAACACATTAAATTAAAAAAAAATTAATTCCTAACAAAATACATAACCCTTCAACCAAAAAGTTGAATTATCAAAGAAGAAGATTCATTTTCATTTAAAGAATAATATCGATATAAAAAAGAAAATTATTAAAACACTGTTAAATATACAATCAAAAAATATCAATCTTAAAACAAAAAAGTGAATTATCAAGTACGCAGTGGAATTTTTAACCAAATAATTAACTTTTAAGTTCAAAAAATTAGTGTAACATACTAACTTGCATTAAATGTCTTCCTATTTCAACTGAAGAGAAAAATTTAAAATTAAAGTTATGAATCCTGCAGCAAAAAAGAAAATTAAAGAAAATTAGTTCAACTTTTAACCATAGAGTTTAATTTTTACCCTGGAAAATATGAATTTACAACAACTTCAATCTTAAGTTAAAGCATATATATTTTTAGCCCAAAAAATTGTTTTGCTACCAAAAGAGACGTATTTTCAATAAAATACATATATTTTCAACCGTATATTCGAAAACTCTGCCAAAAAGATTAATTTTTAACAAAAAATCTGCCCGCTTTGCGGGTACATTCTCATCGCGCGCTACGGGCGCGGCTCGCTTCGCTCGCACATTTGAGCGCGCCTAGGGCGCGCGACGGTTGAATCTCGCGCTTCGCGCTCGGATATTTATTCTTTGCATTTGGAATGCTTGAAAAAAACTTAATCAAAAAGATCTCTTTTAGATGGCAGTATTTATATGCGTCTTCATATTCTGAATTGTCTACTTCATTACGTATAGTCAAAGATTAAGTTTCTCAAAGCTCTATAGGCCTTGAGGTACACATTCTCATCATGACACTCGCGCTGCCGCTCAATTTCCGACATATATTTGTAAACAGGTTTTGTTGGATTTTTTTCTCGTAACTTTCGTCGTTTTTCCACACTGTTTTTTAAAATTTTTTTTCAGCGTTATTTTTCACAAATAAAACAAAAAGTACGCATCCAATTAAGAAGTGATTCTTCACGAAATTGTAGATCTTTTTTGGGATAACCATTTTTGTTAATTCATCTTTTTTCGTATCCTACATAGTTTTTCCATAAAATGGAATTTTTTATTTTCCATTATTTTTTGTGCAATCGAAATTTGAATTTTCGATTTTTGAATAAAATCTAAAAATTGGTTATGATAATCCTGTAGGGCTTTCAAAAATAAATGTTTTTCTTTTCTTGACTTTTTTTCATATCGTGCGATTTTCGGCTTCAAATTTTGATTTTCGTTTAATTAAAAAAATTTTGAAAACGCTATAACTCTGAGAATTTTCTTTTTATCGAAAAAAGTCATTAAGATTAATTGTTTCTTCTCTTTAATACTAGAAATATCCGTACATAGAATTTTCAAATTCAGAAAAGAGTGGTCTCAAAAATTTTCAAAATGCGCTCACTTTTTGAATTTTAAGCAAAAATAGCTGGCTCACGAACTCCTTCCTTCTTTTAGGCCCTAAAAAAAGTATGCCAAAGATGAATTTGATTCGTTCATTTTTTCGAGAGTTATCGTGTTTATGGACGGACGGCCGGCCGGACGGACAGACAGACAGACAGACGCCATCGTGAAAACCTGATTTTCGGATTCAAGGGATCCTGAAACGTGGAGATCCGTTGAAAAAGTGTGATGTCAAATTTCCGACAATTCTAATACTCTCTCAACCATAAATGATGAGAGTGTAAAAATGGAAGAGTTAAATGACGAATTTTTAACTCCAAAAATTAGTTTTTAACGAAGTAGTTCTACTTTTGACCGCATAGTTAAATTTTCAGCAAACTGTCAAAGTTAATTTTCAAACAAAAAAGTTTAACTAAAGGTCAAATCGCTTTAAAAAGAGCTGAATTTTTACACAAAAAGTATAAATGTTCGAAAAATGGTTAAATTTTCAAGTTAAGGAGCAGAATTTTCAACACAAAAAATTAAATTCAATCAGTGGAAAAGAACGGAAAAAAGGAACAAGGGAAAAGATTCCGAGGCGTGCGATAAATAAATAGATATTTCGATAATATTTATCAGACTAATGTAGAATAATTTAGATAAACATTGAAATTAACTTTTTGAATTCAAACGACATAATTTTAAATTCGGTTCGACGTTAATTTAATTAAAAGGGTTTATATATTATGTGTATTTTGGTTCCCGATGTTTATAAAATCTAAGAAGATGGGGGAGGGGGGCTGGAGCAATTATAATGATATCTTAAATGGGAAAGAGGGTTTGGAAATTTCAGAAAAACACCTTTCATAATTTGCTGTTGACCCCTTATTTACGTATTCATTTATTATTTTGTGAATTTTTGACTATTACATTTATTATTGATATTAAGGCAGTTTTCGGCCTACTAGTCGACTTAAGTTGTTAAAAATGATTAAAGCAGTCTACAAAAATAGCATATAGAGTTACTATTTGTTCACACTTCATCTACTTACTCAAAAGACTTTACGTAATTTATGCACGGTCCTGTATCAGAATTTTAATTTTAACCTCAAATAATTACTTATTTTGTAAAAAAAAGCTTTTCTCGAAAAGATATTCTTGTTTTGAATAAAAATATCAAGATAATTGTTGTAACCAGTTCGACAGCGAAGGTTGCTTTTCCTGATTCACGATATGCATCAAGCTCTTGTCCTCGGCACTTGATGGATAGCCCTTTTACATAACGCGACTGGATAAACTCCCCAGAGAATTACCTCGACAAAACACACACGTTGACGTCAACTTCTCTTCACGTCATTCAAATTTCTTTAAAGTCAGTTTGAATATTAAGATCCATGCTATTTTTTCCGTTCAACCTGATCAGAGAAAATTGTTTTTTATGCGGACGTTCATAAACTACATCACGCTATTTTGAAAATCATTTTGCATCTTTTCCTTTTTGGGTCAACATTTTTTCTTTGGTTTCATTTGATAAACGCCTAAAATGAATGATGCCAAATACAAACAATATTGTAATACACTTCACAGCCCAAAATACTTTTAAGATAGGACTTTAACTAAAAAAGAATAATTTTTGAACAAAATGCCAGGTTCTCAAAACAATTATTTTCAAACACGAACAGTTTTATTTTTTTTAAAATACTAATTAAATATTCAGGACGAAATGATAAGCTTTATAGAAAATAGTTAAATTTTGTTCTATGAACAATGAATTTTTAACTCAGAACTTTTCTACTGAAAAACATAAATTTTCAATCCAGAGGGTCAAAATTTCTATTCCCATTTTCGAAGAAAAATCTGTCTTTCAACCAAATTGTTGAATTTTCAATCTACGAATATAAATTTTTAAGAACAAAAATAAATTATTAACAAAAAAATTGCACGTATGATCTAACAGGTTAATTGTCAAGTGAAAGGGATATATTTTCAACAAAATATTTTAATTGACTACCATGTAGTTCAATTTCGAACCAAATGGTTGTATGTTCAATCCAAATAGACAAATTTTCCAGAAATTGGTTGAATTTTTAAACGAAAAAGATCAAACTTAACTTAAAATAGAGTATTATTAAAGCAAATCATTAGATTCTAAACACAAGAAGACCATTTTTCTGGAAGACAGTTGAATTTTCAATGCAAAAAGACGAATTTTTTATCCAAGAAGATAATTTTTTAAGAAAACTAATATTTTATATAATATAATATAATAATTTTAAATAAAATAATTGCATTTCTAACCAAATAATTAATTTAACTAATATGATAAATTTAAAAAAATGGCACAACAAAATAGTTGAACTTTGAAGCAAAAGAGATACAGTTTCAAAAACATATTTGAATTTATTGCCAAGTAAATGTATTTTAACCCACAAAGAAGAATTCACTAGCAACTGGTCGAATTCATAAAATGAAAAGTTTAAAAATTAATTACAAACAAAAGATTATTAAAAAAATAGCTGAATTTTCAAGCCAAGAAGATGAATGTTTTAGAAGGCAATCGAATTTTTAATTCAAAAGGATGAATTTTCTAGCAGGAAAGACGAATGAACAACGAAACGTTTATATTTTTCACCAATAATATTACTTTTTGAAAGAATCATTGGTTTTGTAAGAAAGTAATTGTATTTTGAAAATAATAGTTGAATATTCAACTAAAATTACAAACTTTCGAAAAAAAGACGAATACTTAACAATAACACATTATTTTTTAACCAAAAAAGGTAACATTACGCCCAGAAGAAAAGCATTTTCATCCAAAGAAGATTTTCCATTCAAGGGAGAAAATTGTAAAATTTTGTAAATTCTTTACAAAAAATTATAATTTTGTATCCCAAAAATTAATTTTGAACCAAAAAGTTGAATTTCCTACAAAGGTAATAGAATTTTCAACCTAGAAAGAGAATTTTTTAAAGAAACCATTGAATTTTTAAGCCGAAAGGACTGAAATCTTTTAAATTTTGTAAAATGCCCTTTATCTTTAAAAATACCCCAACATCTTTTAAGCCCTTAAAAATCTTCAAAAAAAAAGTTTAAATTGAATGAAATTCCTTGCAATACTTTACAGCATTGCAAAATATTAAAAAATTCAGAATCTTTGATAATACCTAGAATGATTTAAAAATATTTAAAACCATACGAAATCACTATATTATTTTAAATATATTATTGGGAATTCTTAACAGTATTATAGGATTCAGTGAAATTACATGCAATCTTATGATTTTTCTTCAAATCCTGAAGAATTGATTAAAATACCTTGAGAGCTTTTAAAATCCATAAAATCCATAAAATCTTATATATCCTTCGAAATGTTTTCAAATTATTAAACTTTCCTTATAAACGTTTTAAATTCTATCGATTATTTTTAATAATTTAAAATTTCTGAAATTCTTCAAAGCTTTTTAAAGCTCTAAGGAAATTCTTTGAAATATTTAAAAATACCCTAAAATCATTAAAATACCTTGAAATTATTAGGATATATCAAAAATTTATCGACTTTAAAATTACGCTAAAATATTTTAAATCATTCTACATCTTTTATCATTAAAAATAATTTCAGCTGAAAGTAGATACGTTAAATTTTCAACAAAATAGGTTAATCTACAACCAAGTAGAAGGATTATTGACCAGAAGCGATTAAATGAAAATAGTTGACTTTATAGAAAGAATATTTGGATTTCCTTACTGGATTCTACTTATGTTAATTTAGTTCGCATTTAATAGATAAAACAGGAAATTATTAATAATAAAGAGGAATCTATTATAGAACAGATGAAGAGAGGAACAGGAGAAAGAGTTTGTATTCTGTATTTAGATGCTTTAATTATAAAATTAAGTCACTAGTTTTCATTTTTTCAAGCATTTCAAAAAAGTTTCACAAGTCGTCACAAGTCATTAAAAATCCTGCCTCCCCCATCACAGTAACGTAGCTTTTGAGCAGCTTCTATGACAATTTAGTGTAAGCTTTCTAAGTGTACATCGTACGACACGTGGTAGGTGCTCCTCTTGAAGTAATAACATAGCATAGTGTTAGTTTGATAAATAGTTTTGGTTAAAGTTAGCGGAAACTCGTGGGCTTGCAAGGACATCATGGCCATTGTTAACAATCCCTCCGTCCTCAGCGCATAGGGAACCATGTCTCAGGCTACATTGTATAGTTGTATACCCCTGTCATAGAAGCTTGAGTACATTGTTGAATAGTCAAAGCATTGTTAGATTCGCAACTCTGATAAACAAATGTCGTTTGAAAACAAATGACAGATTTTACAGTCCAAAATGCTCTCAAAAGAGGGGAACTGGGATGTTGTCTCACGAAATTATAGGAATAATAAAGAAATAAATTCGTGTGAATAAAATTATTGTAAGTAATGTACCCAGTTTAATTAGAAAAAATTCAACAAAACAGTTAATTTTTCCACCAAAAAAGATGAATTTTTAATTAAAATTATGAATCTTCAATATATATAATCAAAAATTTGTTATAAGGACAACCGCAGGATTTCGCCGGGAGCGGGTGCTAATCTGAAAAATTGCACCCGCTTCCAGCGAAATCGCGGTAAAATTTCAGCCAC
>NC_046659.1:82992131-82996562 GCF_010883055.1 Belonocnema kinseyi | reverse complement strand
TTTGATGCATTTTGCTCACCCCTAATACTGAATTCAAGTCCGAGTGTTTCAGCAGCCTCCTCCGCTGCTTTGTACAGAAATGCTCCTTTGCCCACTTCTTCGCGATTCCTGATCATTTTAAGAAGAGGGTCTCTTCCATTTGCAACTCTATGTGCTGTACCCAGAATCATGCTGTTGTGAAGACATTCAAGACTCAATATTCCGCAACCCCCTTGACGGCGTGAGATGTACAGTCGCGGAACGGAAGACTTAAGATGCATGCTTTTGTTCATGTGCATAACCTTTCTTGTCCCGATATCAAGAGATCTGAGCTCGTTCTTCGTCCACGGAAATACTCCAAATGAATAGAGTAGTACCGGGACGGGAAGCATGTTCGTTGCAGATACTTTGTTCCTCGCCGACAGTTCGGAAGACCAAATCTGTCGGATGAGACGTTTGTATCTGCTTCGGAGAGTATCCTTTATAGATGTCACATCCTGAATGCAGCTCTGTGGCACGCCCAGGTATGTATAAGTCTCTCCAGCGCAAAGGTGTCGTATGGCGCTTCTATATATATAATTTTAAAAAGTAGTGCAACCATATACATTCATTTTTCAATAAAAACAATTAATTTTTAACAAAATGCATACATTTTCAACAAAATGTTTAAATATTCAATTTAAGAAAATCAATTTTGAGCCAAAAGTGAAATAGTTAAATTTTCAGTTAAAAATGAGAATTTTCTAGGCAAACGAAAAGCTAACAAAATAGTTAATTGTTTAACTAAAGATAGGAATTTGTAAGTGAAATGATAAATCATTACCTATTGAAATGAATTCTTGACCAAGTACTTGCCTTTTCAACCATTTGTAGTTGAACTGACAACAAAAAAGCTTGATTATTATGGAAAAATGTAACACTTGATATTATAATTAAAAAAACGTTTTTGCATTCAATGAAAAAAATGTTTAAAAATGAAAAAAGACGAATTTAAACAAAATAGTTGAAAGTTAAACCACAGAGATTATTCTTAATAAATTATGGAAACTTTCAATCAATTATTATTGAATTTTTAAACAAAAAGATGAATTTTCAACTAAAAGAATGAATTTTTAATCAATTGGTTTATGAATTATTAACGTATCATTGAATTTTAAACAAAAAAACTAGATTTTTAACCTAAATGCTGAATTTCGTTCCAAAGAACATGAATTTTTAGTAAAATACATGAATTTTAACTAAATAAATAAATTTTTAACAGAAAATGAAATGATATTTTCGGTTAAAGAGATAAATATTCAACCAAAAAATAAATTTTCAAGAAAATATTGAACTTTTCAATTAAAGGGATGAGTTTTTAACTGAAATAATGTATCTTCAACTTATAAAATGAATTTTTGAAAGAAGGCTCTACTTTTAACCACATATAATTAAATTTAACAAAAATTCTCAACAAGAAATGCAATTCATGATATTTCAGCTAGAAATGATTTTTATTTCAAATATAAAATAGTTCAATTCAATAAAAACTGGCGAACTTGTTACAATAAAGTTAAGTATCCAAGACAAAGATTGCAGTTTTTGAAAACACGTCACTTTAATTCAGCAAAGATTAATTTTTAACGAAAAAGTTATTTGTTAACCAACAGAGATGAATTTTCAACCCAATAGTAAATTATAAATTTTTTTAAGCATTTGCGTTTAAAACCAAATAGTTATTTTTTCAAAAAAATTATACGAATTTTTAACGAAATATTAACATTTTTAACCCAATTGATGAATTTTTTAACTAACAGTAGAATCTTTAACTTACAAAGGCGACTTTTCAACTGGATGTTTAAATTTACAAACGACAAAGTTAATTTTAAACAAAGAAAGATGAAGTTAAGAAAAATGACTTTACTAACATAAAACCTAATTTTTTACACAAATGATGAATTTTCTATTCAAAAGGACAAATGCAAAAAAAAATAGTTGAGTTTTCGTTATATTTGCAAAAACAGTTGAATTTAAAACAAAGAAGTAAATTTTTAACATAGAAGAAGGAATATCACAAAAGATTTTATTTTCAACCAAATGATCAAATTTTTTAATAAAAAATATTACACCTGAACCCAAAACTGTTGCATTTTCAATCAAATAGTTGAATTTCTAATCCAAAAGGACAAGTTTTCATTAAAAAAGATGATTGTATGACAAATAAGTTAGGTTTTGAACAAAAAGATTATTTTTTAACAAAATGGTTAAATTATTAACAAAAAGAATAATGTTCAACCAATAAAGATAAATAAAAATATATTTCCAACCAAATAATCGAATTTTTAAACAAAAATGATTAGACGATATGATCGAATTTTTAAATAAATTTCTTAAACCTCATCGAAAAAAAGTTGTATGTTTAACCAAATAGTTAACGAATTTTCCATAAAGAAGAAGAATGTATCAAAAAACAGTTGAATATTTTCCCCAATATTTATGAATTATATAAAGAGTTAAATTGGCAACAAAATAATTAATTTTTAAATAAAATATATATAGTAGAATGTTTTAACCAAATAGATTAATTCTGAACAAGAAATGAAACAGACATTTTAACGAACATAAATTAGGTTTCATTAAAAAAAAGTTGGATTTTTGGATAGGCTTCTATTAATTCAGTTAGCAACCAAGCAATAAAACGAGAAGATAGAAGTTTCTTGAAAAAAGATAAAAAAGGAGAATTCTTTAAAATAAGAGAAAAGGAGGATTATGTATGAGCATGTGAAGCTTGAAATAATTTCTGGGCACTCAAAATGGTAGAAGACAAACAAAATTTGACAGAAAGCTTTAATTTACAAAGTGTCCATTCCATAAAATAAAAAGAAATAACAATTTTCATTGGCACAGCGGAAAGATTAATATTTTTAATATCAGATTCGCCGGATTGGCGAATGTTTGGATGTCGCGCCATTCTCATCGTTAAACTAATTCCAAGCAACAGATACCACGAATACGAACTGGTTAATGGAGCTATCAAATCATGGCGAGTACAGGAAGGCAAAGCTGACAGCCAAAGTGTCCAGCACGTTCCACCAATCACAACTCGCTAACTTCTGGTTTGGTAACTACTTCTTCATTACTAATAAAACTACACTCAACAAATTACTACACTTTCTTGTTTGTGCAAAAGGACTTTTTAATACTAGCTAAAAGCAGTGCATAGAAGTGTCCGGGTGAGATGAGTATACGGGGTCAAATGAGATACTGATTTTTCTATAAAAATATGTGGCTCTTGTTTCTCTTCCTTTCGGAAATAACGGAAAAATAATGATACTGAATTTCAATCATATTATATAACTGACAATCGAACAATGAATAATGGGCTGTTCAAATTATTTGTTATAAGTAGAACACTGAAATAAATTCTCTAGAATATCGGTTGTCTTCGGACTTCGTTTCCTTATGTATTTTGGCTCGCCAATTACGAATATGATAGTGAAAATTGGAGCCAATTTGATGTTCATGGTAAAATCGTCAAAAAAACATAAAAATCCTGGTTTTTTGGGTTTATCTCAGCTAATATGCAAAATGCAAAAGAATCTTTCGTATGAAAGTTGTGAATCATATCGAAATACATATTTCTTGTTTTAAAAATTCTTTTCTGCGAAAAGGGAATGGTCACATGAAATGGTAAGGGATATTGCAAATGTAGATGGTGAAGGCATGCCTTTCCGCTCCCGCGAAGGGTTGTAAAAGGAGTAGGGGTGAGAACTAACATTATTTCTGTGACTAGTTACAGGGATGCCTTCCCGCCCCCACGAAGCGTTGGAGAAGGGGTATAGGGGTGCGACCTAAAAATATTTCTGTGACTAGTAAGAGGAGGGACATTCGCCTTCACGAAACGTTTAAAAATGGGTACGGGTGTAACTTTACAATATTTGTGTGGCTAATCACAGTGGTTCCTTCCTTTCGGTATCAAACCGAAACCAATGGATATACGATGGAAATCATGACAACTAGATAATTCTCTCGGAAATTTTTACTTGTAGAAAAAAATTATTTCAAAAAAACGTATTTCGATGAGATCTACAGCTTTTATTCAAAACATTTCTTTGAGTTTTGCATATTAGCTGAGATAAACCCAAAAAACCATGATTTTGATAATGGCCACGACAGGTAAAATGGCGTTTACTTGTCTTAAGTCGAGCCTTGTCTTGGCTGAGATCGTCGAACATTTTTCGGCTCATTAATTATATTAAAATTCATAAATGAAACATTTGTGATAATTAAATTAGTTATTTTTAATTAAAAAATTCGGAATCTGTGGTTTTGGACGAGTATAACCCTGAAAAACTTTTCTTCGAAAAAATAAAAATTGTAACTTTCCAGAAGAATCTCCTTAGCCGTTAGAAATATGTAAAAATAAACAACATTTTCTGTATCATTGTCAAACAAGTATAATACAAATGAAAA
>NC_046659.1:82987692-82992031 GCF_010883055.1 Belonocnema kinseyi | reverse complement strand
TAAAAATGTACAAGATTGTTAAATGATTAATAAAGATTAGCTTTTATGACAGTCAGAATGACCCTTTTTTTTAGAACAGGTATACACTTGAAGTTATAAACCGATCATGTTGGAGTCATAAAAATTCGGCTCAAGAGATAAATTTATGTCTTCGAGACATACAAACTTGTCTCCATGACATAAATTGAAGTCTGTCTCCGTCTTAAAACTGAGACACTCTTAAGTCGCACTTTTCGACTTCAGCATGTTTTAATTGGGGGCAATTCAAATCGAACTCAAGTCGAAGCATTTTTGCTTGGGTACACCCTTATCGGTAGTTCACCCTGTATAGCTTTTAAAAATGGTTTTTGAAATCTTTTGAAAACCCTTAGAAATTAATTTTTTTGAATTCCTTGGAATTCTGTACCTTAAAAACACTTAAATGTACTATAAAATGAAACCTAACATGTGCCTCTAGTACCCTTGAAATATTCAAACATTTTTTCAGTACATTTTTTTACATACCGTAATTTTCTTAATCTATTTAAAAAAACCTTGGTTTGTAGAGCCCTAGAAAATAGCTTGTGTTTCGAAAAAATGCGAAAAATACCTTCAAACTTTTTAAAGCTCTTGAAAATGCATTGGATTCTTTCAGAATACCATCATACATTTCAATTTTTAAAGACTGTATTCAATTATTGAATAAATCTAAAACTCGTTTGAGAATAGTTTTTAATGTCCTAAAATATTTCAAATCTTTTAAAATATTGTGAATTCTCTTGAAATTTCGTTCTTCAATGGACTTATTAAAAGCCATTAAATATTATAAAATTCCGCAAAAATCCATGAAATCTGCTAATAAATCCTGAAATCCTGGAAAATTGATCAAAATACCTTCAAAGCTTTTAAATTCCCGTTAAAGCATTGGAATTCTTCGGAATCTGGTACAATTCTTTGGAATCTTCTTAAATGTTCTAAAACTTTATAGGTCTTGAAGGATCATTTTATATCTTCTAAAATCTTAGCAAATTCTGAAAATTTATTTAAATCCTTTTAAATAATTTAAATCATTGGAAATTTCCTTAGAAAAATTGAAATCTCTTGAAAATATCACTGAATCATGTATAATTAAGTTTTCGGTGTCACAGGTCAAAGAATTAAAAAACATGCAGACTTTATCTTAAAGTGGCTACGTTTCGGACTCTCGGTGGTCCCTTTTCAAGCTTGAAGTAACGAATTATTAATGTAAATTAACTAAAAACTTTAAATACATTAATTACATAATGAATATTTATAAAAAATAACAATTAGAGTCGGGAAACTTAAAAAGAACATGAAAAACATGCAAAAGAACAAGTAAAGAGTAAATAAATAAAACATTCGTAGGTCTTCAAATATAACGTGTAAAAAATATAAAATAAATGATTAAATGATAAGGAAGACAAGGTTATAGAGGCAAGGGAAAAGGTAAAATTATAGGTTATGATGTCGAAATGAAAAAACAGGTTGCAATTATAGGTGATCAGAAAATTAGTAACAATTAAAATAAGAGCACATTGCTGTAATTTTTGAATGAAGTAAAAAGGTTCACATTAATTGATGTTTTACATTTCAGTTGTAACTGTAGAACAAATTGCGAGAATCAAAAATGTGTTTGCAAATAGAGTCTTTCCTTTGCCAAATTTCAACAAGTGTTTACAAAGTCATCCATAAAGGGTCAGGTTCATAAAGTCAATTAATATGGGCTATAATAGTGACACATTTTGTTTACTTATTAATGTAAAAAAATTCAATAGTAAACAAGAATTTTTTTGTCGAAAGCAAGAATTTTATGATGTTCAAAATAAAATTCATGACCTGTTTTAATTCTGTGTATTACAAGTTCCGTGATATTATCTTCATTTAAATAATGACATTGATGTTCTTTGAATCTATAATCTAATGGTTTACCAGTATTTTTAATATGACAATAGTCACAGTATAAACAGTCAAAACAGTAATTTTTGGTCTAAAAATGACCTTAAAACTTTTTTGTCTCAAAACAGTAGCTATTTTATCCGTAATACCAGATATATTTGGAATAACTGTGATGGCTTTGGAAAATGGTGAGTCTTTTCTTTACCTGGATCAAAAATGTTGTCAATTCTAATTTTAATGAATCTATTAATCAAGTTTAGTGTGTAGTCCTTATTAATCAAAGTTTTTGTTAATAATTGAATGTTCTATTTTCTGAATTATAGAGAAGATACTTTAATGGCCCTATGCATAAGTCTTAAAATCATTCCATTCTTTCGAGACCATGGTGGATGTGATAAGAAATGTAAGTATCTACAAGACGAAGTTTCTTTTTGATACCAATTTGTTAGAAGAGTGTCATGATCAGTTCTTGTGATTGAGATTTCTAAAAAGTTAAGTGTGGAATTTACTTCTTTTTCAAACGCAAATTTAAGATTTGAATCTTAGCTATTGATAATCTCTCAAACCTTTTAAAGTTTATGTTTAGGAATGATCATGAAAATATCATCAAAATACCTTTTATATTTTCAAAACCCATTAGAAATTCCTTTGACAGTTTTAAAAATACCCTTAAATCTTTAAAAAAACTTTGGAATATCTCCAATTTATAAAAGTATTTTTAAAATCTCTTCAAAATGTTAAAAATACCGTAAAATTTGAAGAAGTGACTCCAGTGAATATTTAAAAAATAGTGACAAAAAGTCACCTTAGAAAAAAAGGCACTCAAAGTGACTGTGTGGATACCTTGATTATCCTTGATATTTATTCGAAGCGCTTCTTACAGAAATTACCTAACTTTTGCAATTTTGTGCATCTTCGAATTTTTTGTGACTTTTTCAGACTCTTCCCACGGTAAATGAACAATTCCTAATAAAATATTTTCCTTGCGACTTCTAAGAACTTTTCCTTTATCCGGATAGATGAAAATGGTATATTTTGAAATCTGGAGATTCTCCTGAGAAATAAAATTGAATATATGAAAAAAATGCAAATAAACACTTCCCAGAGATCCTAGCTTTTGCATGCGTTGAGTGTTTCAATGAAAGTTGTTGACTAAGGAAGAAGTCTCGGACCGTTCAATGCAGGCACGAAGTCACGATTTTCCAATCGCTTTCAACTGGTTCATGCAGCTTTTCCCAGTAGAAATCCAATGATAATTTTTCATCTCTCGATGGAACGAAAATATGAAGCAGAATTCAAATGCGCAGAGGAATAAATTCATTTTACCCAAACCGATAATATTTTCCATTATTAACTAATTCTACTGCAGTCATTATCACGTAGCTTTTAAATTAAAAACAGAAATTCCACTAAAAATTTATGACATCGGTTATTTTTACTTTTCATTCGACAAATTATAATTACGAGTATGTATCTATTTAACATAGAGTTTATTATCCAAAAGTTCACACTTCATGAATTCGGTAGGCCACTTTTACTAACAAATACAATCTCGGTCATTTCCTGGGTATTTGCAGATCATCAAACATGTTTAGACTGTAGAAGCTAATGATCTTCATAATTGAAGGTATAACAAAAATTGAAAATTATAACAAAATTTTAATTCAAAAACTTTTTCAGTTCATTCGCTAAAGAATGAATATAAGTTATGTAACAAAAAACCTTAGAATTTTAATAGGTTTATTCATACGAGCTTAAAAAGAAATTTAACATCGCAATGAAACATTCAAAGTCATGAAAGTATCATCTCACTAACTTTAATCGTACAAACTAATTGACACTACTTGTATTCTCCAGGAAAATGTCTGGGTTTTAAAATTTGTCGCGGTCATACAAACAAAAATAATTTTTGGCAAGTAGAGACTTCATATTTAAATTATTCTCTCATAACAGAAGAAATAGAGTGATTTTCCACTAAAATATGAAAAGAAATTCTTTCAAGTAAAATATATAAATAGGTACTGTATTAAATTCAATATCTAATAATTTTATGTTATTTAAATAATTTAATTTTTATTCAATCATTTCAATTTAAAAATAAAAAGTTGAATTTTTAAATAAAAAACTCTGAACTTCAACCAAAATCATTTGGACTTACAATTCTTCACTTCCAACGAAAAACCTGAAGGATCAAATTCCTGTAATAGATTAATTTCTTTCAGCTTTATAACACAAAAATGACAGGGTAATATCATGTTCATCGTCTAAGAGATATAAAGCTGTTTTCTTGTTTCAGTTTATCCATTTTTTGGCACCCCTTTAAAATCCACGAAAAAGTTTAAAACACACTGAAAAAAATGGTTAGTTGCGACAAGAAGCTCCTTATTAGTAGAGTTGGTATAAGCTACAACAACTACTTCGATGGTAACAGTAACTAACCAGT
>NC_046659.1:82966385-82987592 GCF_010883055.1 Belonocnema kinseyi | reverse complement strand
GTATAAATACATCACCGTGACGATTCAGCTTTCCAGTGGGATGAATATAATTATATGAATAGTAAGAAAATATAAGATTGAATAGCAATATTATATAAGATTTTATAATAGTAAGGATGACTACTTAAATAGTAAGATCAACTAATTTATTTGTAAAATAACTAAGTTAATAGTAAGACTTACTAAGTGAAGTAGTAACGCTTACTATTTGAAGTAGTAAACACAGCTGCTTGAAAGTAGTACCCACCATCGAAAGTTGTAGCGAGAACAAATAAAGTAGTAAGGGCAACTACTACCAATCTTGCGAATAAGAGTAGTAGCCTCAACCACTTTAATAGCAGCGGCATATATTACAAACTAAAATAGTTGGGCCTACTACTTTGTTAGTTGTCCCAACCAACTAGTTTTTTCAGTGCATAACAAAAAAGGGCATCGTTATTTGGTATTTTTGAATTTTACAGTTAGCAGACTATATCAGTACCTATTATTTTCCATTTGGTTTTTATTCTGCTCTTCGACAGAAAAAAATTAAAACAAAAAAATTTGAAGGAATAAAGAATGGTAACCTTATTTTGGATTTTCGAAATAAAAAGAAAAAAAAATTATTAAAAGCCCTAAATTTTTATTTTCTGAAACTTGTCATTGCGGCTATTATCCCGAAAAATTTAAGGAAAAAGCTCTATAAGCGAGCAAGAGAGAAAAAGTATCGTTTTCTTCAAATCAGAGGAAATATTTTCACAGATATTTTTTACCATTAGGAACGTTTTATTATAATTTGCCGGCTTCCCTGTTTCCCAATTAAGTTTCCACGCTAATGAATTTTTAATTATAAATCAGCCTATTTTACTCGAAAATAATCCGAAAAATTTTTGAAGGATGTTAAAAATAATAAAATAAGACTTTCATATATGAATATAGCTTCTACAATCACGAGCTTTTTCTTAGTAATTTTCAATTCAGACCAATTGTTCTGGAATATAGATACTAAAATAAACGGAAGTTGCTCGATCTAGTTTCATCGTTAAAATATCGTATCGCTTCGCAAGCTCGTCCCGCAGTTATCGAGCTTTTACCAAGGGTCGTGTCGCATATTACAGCTGGGAACGATGAATGTTAATGAAATTTTCACCATCGATAGCGTCAGAAATAATTTCTCGAGACCACCCGCAGGTGAAAAAGAGAGGAAACTACTTTGCAAACCAAAACTCGGCAGAACAAACTTATGGAATTTTTGATCACCAGCCGCCTTCAAGCTTACTATAAGAAATAAAGTATGTGAAAGGTGAAACTCGATGCATTAAAAAATTTAAAGAAAGCAGTACAGAACTAAATAACCAACAAAGTAGGAATTTTTCAACGGAGCAAGAAAACCTGTTGTAAAATCGAAATCAAAATTTTAGAAGTGGCCTGTCGATATTTTGGCAATTACACCTATACTGCTTTTACTTTCTTAATATTTTCCGATAGAAGATACGTCTGCGAATCTTTTCAACTTTTTTGTTGTTAACTTTGCATTGATTAAAAAAAATTATAATTCATATAATTAAAATTAAGGAACTTAAGATCACAACTTTATATCATACAAGTTCTTACATGCGTACATATAATCAATGATCAATTAAATTCGGTAGTAGCATACGTGAATTAATAAAATCCCCTCCCCCCCCCTCTCTCTCTTTCTGATTCTCGAATAAAAAGATTAGTATATAAAAATAGATTTATCAATAATAAAACATAATTTCCGTTCCTAAACAAAATTCCCGAGTTTTTCCTTATCTCGCGGAGCTAGACATTCTGGGTAAATTGTCCAGAAAGAGTGAGGACCCGGACCATTAAGAGTTTAAATCTTATAAAGAACATCTGTATTAATAGAAAAAAATCCGTCGAATAAAGAGTTATTAGTGCGATCAACATATTGTAAAATCAAAGTTTGCCTACTAGCACTCAAATATATTTAAATTTTGTATTCTTTTTGGATTGATAAAATTGCGAAAATTTAAAGAATTTATTAGAAGGGGGGAAAAAAACTTCTGTAATTTTACTGATTTACAAGAAATATTAAAATTAAAATTAGAATTTTTCGTTTTTTTTGTATTTTCATTCGTAGATGTTTTTGGTGAGATTTTACTTTTTTTTAATAAATATAATACTCCTTTTAATGTAATAATAACAATAGGAAAGTTCCCAACGATTGTTAAAATCTGGATGATAAATAGTGGCAAAAGAATATTTTAAGCATTAAATTATATCATTGCTGGAATAATGCAAAAATAAATAATAATGCTCGTATTCACGAAAGCAATAATTTCACTTTTAAGCTCGACAGCAAAAAGTATCAATAAATCTCAGCATGTCACTTTCATCTTGGTACGATGCCAGTCCCTCCACCCTTTTCATTTTACATCCGTCTGACGGCAACGCGACTATTCCACTCGAATGCCCAGATCGATCTTCACAAAACACCGGTGTCATTAAGTGAACAGTGCATAAATGGAATTTGAAAATAATTATCCACAGGAATTTATTAAGCCATTACTTCAAAAGAAACTTTAATAACAGTGGAAAAGCGAATTAATAGTTCGATTTTAGCTAAAAAGGGTATTTTATTTAGTTTTAAACAGTTTTTATATTGTATGTGAATCTTGTGATTATTCCACGAAAAAGTTGTTCAAAAGTTAGGCTTTTTCTTTGGCAAGTTTTCTACAAATTTTAATAATAAAATTTGTTTTGCTACCTTTAGAAAAGATCTTGAACACCTAAGCATATTCTACTGATAAAGTCCATCAGCAACAAATTCAAGATCTACAGCTGATAAATAGATGAACAAGAGTATTAAAAAGTTTTCAGCTTTTAATACTTTTAAATGAAATTTTATTAGCAGTTAGATTTTGATTTATTATTCTGGTCAATTGTTGTAGCTTATTACCTTCAGTAGGGAACCATGAAATGTTCAGAATATTTTTCTAAGTAAGCTCGAAAAGAAATAATTTGATAAGCAAAAAAATAACTATTTAAAAAACATTTTTTTTCTGTTTTGGTTTCCTTGGACTTTTAGATTTGTTTTTAATGTACTATTAACAGTTGCAGTCTCTCAGATATTTCAAATGGCTTGAAATGTCAGTTAAAAAAACTGGTTTAAAAAACAGAAATAAAAAAAATTATTATTTAGGAAAATAACAAAATTATGAAGATAAGATTTTTTTAATACGTTGGTTACGAGCTTGGCAGACTAAGCCATACAACAATAAGCTCCATATTAATTATTCTTCATTAAAGTGTCTTGATATACGCTGTTTTTTGCATAGAATTATCTAGTTTCAGAATGCTGGTCCTACAACACTAACTGCTATACTTTTCTCTGATATGCCCTTTTAAGTATTATATTATATATTAAGATGGTTCCTTTACAAAGGTTATTCTTTTGGGGTGAAAACTCAACTATTACATTTTTGGTAAAGAATTCAAATTTTTTCTTTCGCAATATTATATATGGTGCACAATTTAATTTTTTTGTGAAATATTCAAGGATTTACTTAAAAATTAATCCTTCTTCGTTAAAAATTCAACTAATTCATCGGAAATTTACTTTTGTTTAAAAAATTTATAATTTCGCTTGAAAAAGTTGACGCCTTTGCAGAATACCCGTCGTTTTAACTTGAAATTTTAACAATTTGGTGGACCTTTTTTTCTTCCTCAACTAAAAAATCTTTGCTCGTTGAAAACTTAACCATTCAGATTTCTTTTTTTCGGTTTTAAAAACAAAATATTTGGATAGAAATTTGATCTTTTTAAATAAAAATGCAACGGCTTGGTTAAAAATTATTATTTTTTGGTTAGCAGTTCAACTATTTTATTTAAAATTGAACAATTTGATTAAATTTTTCACTTTTCTTGCCTGAAAAATTTTTTATGGTTCAAAAATCTATTTGGTTTAAAATTTCACTCTTTCGGTTGTTAATTCATCAATTTTTTTAACTGAGCTTTGTTTATTGACAATTTATATTGTAAGGTTGAAATTTCGCCTTTCTTCGATTAATTAAATTGTTATGAATTTAAAATTAAAGTCTTTTTGTTGAAGACTTACTATTCTTATTAAAAATGTATGGCTTTATTTAGAAATATACCTACTTTGTTGGAAATTTGTCTTTTTGGATTAAAATTGAACTATTTTAGTATAAAATTAAAATATTTGAGTAAAAAAGAACTGTTTTATTGAAAATTCATATTTTTGGATTCCACTTTTAACTATATTGTCAAAAATTCTTATTTTTGGCTTTATAATGTAGCAAGTTAGTTGAAATTCTTTTTGCCTCCTGACAGAAAAATCTGTTTTGTTTAAAAAATAAAAAATTCTCTTTAAAAATCGTCCCTTTTTTTAAATTCATCTGTTTTTCATTTAAAACTAAAATCTATTATGGTTGACGTATTAAACATTGTGAAAACATTAGAAATGATTTTTTAATTGAAACATTAGGAACTGAAAAAGCTTAAATTTAAATTAATTGTTATTCTTATTACGTGTATTCATCTTATTCAGATGAGTTCATTCCTCTATTCCTTTGCAAAATGTCCTTGTTTCCCCTGTTTATAAAATTTTTTGAATTGGTATCATCAAAAAGAATATCTTTCAAAGCATCTTATTATATTACTGTCTTGGGTTTTTCTTTGTGATTCTTCAAAAATAATGTCAAACATTGTAAAGAAAGAGGAAAAGTGGGTCAAGAATCTCGACTTTAGGCGTTTTGCAGTTTTTATACATTATACTGTTTTCAATATGGTATTCTGAAAGTGTGTTCTACCTATATCAAATTATTTATCAATGCAAATTTTGAAGACCTTCCGACCATTATTTCATTTTAAAAAAAGTAGTTTATATAGTAAAATAAATTATTTATATCTAATAGTAAAAAAACTAACAGATTCCCGCGCTCAATCGAATCATTAGAACATACCTTAATCGCTTCTTATAAACCTAAATTTGTCAATAATAAAAAAGTACTAAAAGATTTATAATCATTCAAAAAGATAAATATAGAACAATTTCCAGGCTATTTTTCAAAATTCCAAGTCATTTAAGGTTTTCAAAGATCTGTAGAAACCCTGTGTAATAATAATTTATTAATGCTACATTTTGCCGAGCAATCATGGCAGGCTAGTTGGCACATTGTTGTCTAGCATACATCTTATTGAGATTAGTTTAATGGGGAGGCAAAATACGAGGTAATTTAGGGAAGCTTTGTGGTTCAGGATTGAGGTTCCACCAAGTGTATAAGAGACTTACATTGATTAATGTCGTAAACTTTGGCAAAACTTTAACTGAAACGAACCCTCATTCAACGACCCCCATTGCTAGGGAGGGTTCCTTTTAAAATGTGTTTATGCCCATTGTGGAAGTGCTTTCGACCCTCTAAAAACGTCTGCTAAGTTCGCTGAGTATTATCAAAGTCAGATAATGGTCAAGGTCATTAGTCCCTTTTTGAAGTAATCCTTCATTGATTTTTACAATGTTGGCTACATTTGTTCTTAAATCGCATTTTTCTTAAATCGCTATTTTAAAATTTTCATAGGTACAATTTTTCATATAATGAAGCCATTTAAGTATTTCGCATTTTCAAAAGAATATACAGGAAATATGAATACAATTTGGTTGCGTTTTCCTTTGTGAAAGAAGAGACCGTAAAAACAGGGAAACTAAGAAGATTTTGATGATAATAAGAAAATATATTTGTTTAAATATAATGAACATAAGTACTATATTCAGTAATTTAATTCAAAACGCCTAAAATTCCTAAACTTTTAAGTGATAATATTGCATTTTAAACAAGAATAATGAAATTTTTGATTAAAATAATAAATTGTCTCTAACATAATACAATATTTCAACAAAAACGTATATTTTTAACCAAATAGTTTAATTTTCAACTAAAAAAGGTAAGTTTTGAGCAAAGCTGTTAATTTTTCAACTCGAATATTAAATTTCCTACTTGAATGGTTAAATTTCAAACCAAAAAATGATAAATTTTCAAAAAATTAATTCAATTTTCAATTTAAAATAATAATTTTTCGATTACAATAGTATAATTTTTAACCAAAAAGATGATTATTTTTAAATAAAATGATCAATCTTCAACCGGAAAAGAGAAATTTTCGACTTAAAGTTGTATTGTTAAATATTCAGATAAAAAACATAATTTTTAACCTATGAAATACATACAAATTATCATCATAATATTTCAATTTTCAACCGAAGAAATGAATTTTCAACGGAACATATGAATTTTCTACCAAAAAGATGAGTTTTCAACCAAATACAGGCATTTATAACTAAAAAAGATAAACCATCAACTAAATAGGCAAATCTTTAATAAAAAAAAGTAATTTCAAACCAAAAATGGAAGAATTTAGTTTAAAAAAAATATTTGTTCTCAAAAGAGAAAAACGATTTTTCAGGAAAATAGCTTAATTTTCACATAAATTGATGATATTTTCAAAAAAACTTGGGAATTTTTAAGTGAAATAGTTTCATTACAAACAAGAAAGATGTATTCTGAACAGAAATGTTGCATCTTCAACATGAATAGAATAATTTTTAACTAAAAATTAAATAGTTATCTTTTCCGTTTAAAAAACTTTTTTTTAAATATACATGAATCATCAACAAAATATTTTAATTCTTAGCTAAAGAGAATTATTTTTAACAAAATACATAAACTTTTTCAAGAAAAAGACAAATTATCGAACGAATAAGTCAATTTTTAATTTAAAATAATACATTTTTTACAAAAAAAAGGAAAAGTAAGATATTTCGAAAAATAAACAAAAAATTTTCTTATAAAAGTAATGAATTTTTAACTAAAAGAATAAGTTTTGAACAAATATTTTATTTTTGACCAAAAAAAATGAAATTTTCAAAATATTGGATTCATTTTCTACCAAAAGAGAAGAACTTTTAAAAAAATACGTGAAGTAATTTTCTAATTAAAAAAAACGAGTTTTCAAAAAAATAATTACAATAAATATCCTTAGTAAAAAAATTAACTTTTAAACAATGTTTTTATATCCAGTCAAGTCCACAAAAAAATTTTTATTTAAGGTTATATATCAATTAAAAAATTTTAGAACGCTCTCAAAAAAATTACCTGAATTGAAACAAAATTCCCTGGCATTCTCGATAGTCGGAGACATATAAATATTCTCTGACAAACCGACGGTTTTCAGGTTCCCGAATGAGTTTTTTAAAGTTCTTTAAACCTGCAGGTTAAACAATTCTGTTTCATTTACTAGAAAGTAATAAAACTTGTTTGGTATTTTTGATTAAATACTGATTCGATTCATCCGGCTTGAAAAAAGCAATACGTAATCTGAAATCGTTTACCCGCTTCATTCTATTGCGGTTTGATATTGTTTTTGGAAAAATGCAGTTATTCGATAGCATCCGTGCTTCTGCGAAATGAAATGGACCATAGCGATAGACTGAACGCGATTTCCCACGAGTAGGATGTAGAGTCGAAGAAGTGGGAGGAAAGGCAATATAGATTCACAGATAGCGACGTCCAATTAGAAAAACTGCGGCTTCGTGTTGCGAGTAATAAAAGCTGCCAAGAGTCGACGAAATGTACTCAAGTAAACCGGTTTATTTTATATATCCCAGGAAAAAGATATCAGCCGCAATCCATGTGTTATTATTAAATTTGTTCTGGATCTCTCCCGGAAGTTGAAGCAATTTAGGAACTTGAAAAATTATTCCACTTTTTAAACACAGAAAATCCGTAACAAGACCTGGGTGGCCCTTTTGATCGAGAAATAAATTGTTCATTTTCCTGTTTCCAATATATCCCGATAATTAATACTAAAAAATGTGAACATTTGGAATTTAAAATTTTTTAATTTTAAGAAATCCAAACTGAACTGCATGTTAAGCCACTGAAAGTGAAACTCTTTGACTATAAAGCTTTAAGAATTGAAGCATAACTAAGGTTTTCTTCGGAAATCTTTAATTATAACGATCAATAATGTACATGTGTAACGTGGTGTCCCGATTTACCAAATCCCGATATATCGGATAAGGTGTTTCAAGGGGGCGAGAGAGAGTGAGAGGCACTTGCAAGGTCGGCGGAGTTGCGCAGCTTAAGATAAAAACTAATATTCTAAATTTTTTACAAGTACATTTTAAACATAAAGAGGGTTTTCTATGCTGGAAAAAATTATTTATAATTTTTGGATGTTCTAGAATTTTGTTATTTAAAGGCCTTCATAAAAATTTAATTTCTCCTTATAAATTCGAATAAAAATTTAGAAAAAGTTTTTTAAAGTAAGCATATTATGCAGATTAGGAAACAAAAATAATATTTGCGACTCTTTTTTAATGTTGAGAATGAAAAACAAAATTATTCTATTTCGACTCTAGCCAACTAAAAGCTATCATTTTCCAAATCGAAAATGAATATTTGTCCCCCGTCCACTGAATAAAAATCTCGAAAATAAAAAAAAAGCTCCCCTGTTTCAATTTAGAGGAGCAATGACCAACAATGAATTATGTACTTAAATTTAGCCGAAAAATAAAAAATGTAATAAGTTTTTTTTTAATATTGAAATAAATAACCAACATTTCACACCTTTTAACTTAATTAAAATGATAAAAATCTACCTCTTTTAATTCAGAAAAAAAATTTCAAAAACATTCTTCCCTTAAAATTAATTAAAACTTAAAATATAAAAAATGGCCTACTCTAATTCGAAAAAAAAATACCAAAAATTCTTCGCTTTCTTGTATAACTTAAATTGCGAAATTCCAACCTTTCTTATGGCAGCGTCTACGTGTACTGAAAAAATCTTGCTATTCGTAAGGCAATTTCGGTACAAATTGTCCCGTTTCCAGGTCCCACTATTCGAAATGAAAAATTCGAGCCATTCGAACAAAAATTTTAGCACATATGCATGCACTCGGATATTCTAACGCGCCAAGGCTTCCTATTTCAAAAATCTACTTAAAAATTGTTTGGCTTTCGTTATTTGATTTATTATTTCTGGTTTCAAATAAACAGTCAAATATTCCTAAATTTTAAAACAATGTCCATGTTTCAATTTAACACGTTCCAATTGAATCAGTTAGAAAGGAAATATTTTAGATCAAAATATTAGTTGTATTAGATTTTTAATAGAATATAAGCATTTAGTTATGAGTCTATTAATTTAAAATTATTTTAAAATTAAAAGTAGTTTATAAAATGTCAATTTCATGCTGGAATTTGTTTCTCTACAGAACCAGGATTTTAAATTAAAATATTTGTATCTTCAAATTATCAACTTAAAACTTTTTTTTATCTAACATTGTAAAATATAAAAGCTTTTGAGTTTTAGTTGATTAGGTCTTCCAAATTGTATAAAAAATTATTTAAATTAAAAATTTATGCTTTAAATTGAACATTTTCAAAGAAAAATACTTTAGAATTACGCATTGTGAACTGAATGATTTTATTATTGACAAAGTTAAGGATGAAACTGAACAGAAAAAAATTTTAAATAAATTTATTTTAAATTTCATTAAAATTAATTATGTTGCTTTTCTCCTATAATTTGGTAAAATTCTCGATGAAAAATAAATTCACTTGCCGAATATATTTTAAAATAGACAGGTTCTTTACTCAAAAGATGCTAACCACCACTTTTTTCAAAAATGCGTTTTTTTACGTTTTTGGTGGTTTTTCGGAAAATATTAAAAGTCAATTCGTCTCGCAAACAATACAATTGAAAATATATTAAGAAAAAAAATTTTTCATCTAATAAGATTATACAAAAAATAACTTTTGCTCCTTTATCGTATCGTGCATCATTTACGAGAAAAATTAAAAAATTATATTAGTAGGAAAAACAATATTCTACAGGCTTCAAAAACGGTTCAGTTCACCAGAAACTGCTAGGATTTCTTCCTTATATTATCAGAAGGTTTTATAAACTATTGCAAAGACTAAAAATGTTCTAGTTTTTCAAAAATCTTTGTTTCGTGTTTTTTCAATATTCGAAGTAAAAAATAAGAAATACTTTCTCAAAAAAAAAAAAAACCAATTCAGGAACAAAAATTATCCTGTCAAGAAGGATTCATACTTCATAAAACTTATACGATATTTTCCTTGTATAAGGTAAAATTAAAAAAAAAGTACAAAACATAAAAGTGTAGATTCAAATTATTTTGAATAAAATTTTTTTTTAACGGAGTCTAAAATCTAAATTTTTATAGCTACGTATAGAAGGTTTTCCTGATTGATTAATTCTTCATCTAAAAGCATTAGATCTCGTGTTTTGTTGAAAGTGCAATTTTCACGTGAGGCAGAATTTATATCCTTGACATTCGACAAATGGGATGGAAGGCACTGAGGTTCGTGAAACCACTATCTTCTCAGGATCGAAACTCAATGAATCTACTCTTTACAGATCAAGTGACTCTTAAAATCACAAATAGCTAATTGATCATTTCTTTAGACCATTATTTTTCTTTTTTGCGCATTGAAAAATGTTAATTTATGAACAAATATAGGCAGCACCTAATAATTAGGATATCTTCCAGACTAATTTTGGAAAATTTATGTAAAAATTCAATAGATATACAGTCAAGGATTTAAACCATTATTGAAGTTTGGTAAGCACCCTTCATGAAATCTCGCGGAATACTTGGTAATATTTCCAAACCTTTGAAATCCCGTAAAATGTTTAAGAAAATTTATAAATCTCTCAAAATTGATTTAATCAGGTAAAAATTCGTGAAAATCCTTTAAATTCCACGAACCTTCTAATAGTCTCTTTAAATATCTTTAAAACGATTAAGCTTTCCTGCAATGCTTTAAAACCCTTTAAAATCTATAAAAATCCTTGAAATCTCTTGAAATCTTCAAATTCCCTCATAATCCGTTAAAATTTTTACAATATGTTGAAATATTTTTAAAGCTATTCAAATTCATGGACATCTTTTTTAATAATTGAAATTCAATGAAATCAGTAAAACTCCTTTTAATGTTTGGCTGTTCGCTAAGATTCCTCAAAACCTTTAAAATATAAACTTAAAAATTATTCGATATCCTTTAAAATTCATAAAAATAATTCTGTGTCATTTGAAATCCTTTAAAATTGTTTGGAATCTCATAACTTATTTTGAAATGTCCTGAAAATCCCTTAATCCTTATCACTTACACGGAGACAGAATCACCCCAACATCAGCTCCAGACTACAATTTAAATAGGATATTAAGCATTTTTGTATATTCCTGAAAATAATTTAAAATTTTCAAAAAGAATCAAAATCTTATTTATATATATATATTAAATAGCGTGTGTGAATTTTTTTAAGTTGAACCAAGCATGACAACGTTTCAAAGTCAGCTGGGGTCAATATGACCCCATTTAAGTAATATGTCATTTTCAGAAGTATAAGTGATAAGCGTTAAAGACCTCAAAAATTTTGTAAACTATGAAAATCCTTAACACACCTTGGAATATTTAAAATCCCATAAAAAATTCTTCTAATTCTTTGAAATCCATGCAAATTCCTTAAAATTGCTAACAAAAAACAGTTAAAAGCCTTGAATCTTTTGAAAGTCATTAAAATTCCTGGAAATTCCTGAAACTTGTTTATAATATGATAAAATCCTATAAAATTATGTTAAGTCTTTCGAAATTCTCTAAAATACGTGAATATACTATGAAATTTTGCCTACTTCTTAAGTTCCTTTAAAGTTTCATGTAATCAGCGAAAACACTTAAATTTTTTCCAGAGTCCGTAACATTTTCTTAAAATTTCATGCAATGTTTAGAAATATTTTAAAATCTCTTCAACTCCCTTGGAATCTTCGAAAGCATATTAAATTCCCTGATAAAATTTAAAATTCTTGAAAATAATTTCGCATCACATGCAATCCTTTAGAAGCATTCGAAATACCGTGACGTCTTGTATATTATCTAATCCTTTAAAATTCTTGAAAATTCCTTGAAATCTCTATAAATCAGTTTAAATTCTTTATATTCTACAATAATTTTAAAATTGCAATATCTTATGAAATATATTAAACCTTTGAAAAACGTAAAAATCTTTCTTAATTACTTAAAATCACTTAAGATTAAAAAAATCCATCAAGATCTTTTAAAAAATTATTCGAATTTTTCCAAATCTTATCAAATCCCTATAAATCCATTTAAACGTACGAAATTTTATTAAAATCTCCAGATGCCCTTCACGATTCTTGAAATCCTTCAAAATCCTATAAAATTCTCTGAAATCCCGTGATTTATTTTTAAGTATTTCGAAATCTCCTACAATCCCTTGAAATCCATAGAAATTCAGTCAGGAATTTAGAAAATTAGTAAAATGTAGTAAAATGTCTTGAAAATCATTATATGGAATCAGTGAAACTTCTACTTTGCAGTTTTCGAAATATCTTTAAATCTTTGGGAATCTTTCAAATGTTTTAACGGTTTTTAAATCTTGTTTAGGGTACAAATAATAGATAAGTTGTTGATACATTGACTAAAAAGTATAAAAACTTAGTTAATGGACGTTTCCCGAACCGACTTCCCTATTCTGCGAAATAATTTTAAATTAGGAACTTCCATGTGCATATTTTCGTAATAAATGGATAAACTTAGCTTTAGGAAGATGCCAAGGAAGAGTTTGTAATTTATTCCCTATACGTGTGTCAACGTTGCACGTTTCTCATTCTCTCGGCTCATGATGCCTCGTAGAATTAAAATCCAACAATGAAGCGGATTTGCATTCCACACTCGTGTCGCTAAAGTTGTAAAGAAAAAAGCAAAATAGGGAAGAGCCGATGAGCCACGGAGTTATAATCCTTCGAAGAAAATGCAAAAAGGATTGCTAAATCTAGGAGTCTTTTTAAAAAGTTTCTTTCTAATTTTTATTCTCAGATTCTTCATATTGGCATTAATATTGCACGACAATAGGCGAATGAACTCTTTAAAATTAAATTAATTTATAGATACGATATTAAATTCAATATTACAAGAATTTTCAACAAAATAGTTTATTTTTTAACCAAGTAAATGAATATTTAAGTAAAATTATGAATATTCAACAAAGAAAAATTTATTGTGAATAAAATAGTTTTAATTTTTGCCAAGTTCTAGTCAAAGAGATGAATTTTCAACCAAATAATTAAACTTCTGAATTAGAAAGACATTTTTTGAAACAAATATTTGAACTTTCAAAGAAGCATTTGAATTCCGAACAAAAAAACAGTTGACTGTTGAACCCTAAAAGATGATTTAAAAAAACCAAATTTTAGGCCAAACGTTGGCATTTACAACCAAATAGTCGCATTTTTCAGCAAAAGAGACAAAATAGTTGATTTTTCCGCTCAAGAGTTGAATTTTTAACCACAGAACTAAATGTTCAGGCCGAAAATAAAAAAGTTAAATTTGAAGTGTAAGAAATTGATTTTCAGTAAAAAAAAATAACGAATTTATAACCTAAAAGATGAATCTTCAACTGATAAAATAATTTTTTAGCAAAGTAGTTCTACTTAAAAAGAAATGGTTGAATTATTAAGGGCATCTGATACTTAGAAAATCGTCGATTTTACCAGTTTTAGGTTCCCTCGGCTTTTTTCTAGAATAATAAATATTTCGTCTTAAAAATTTGAGAAATTATAGCAAACATGCTAACGGACGTCCTTACACACTTTTTTGTGGGTGAATTAAAAAAAGTTTTAATTTAGCAAAATGTGATTAATTTTCATAGCGCTTAGGAAATAGCATCGATTTTTTCAGTGTTAGATTCCCCGGCTTTTTTCCTAGGATAAGAAATATTTTGCCATCAAAATGTGGGAAATAATAGCGAACATGCTAACGGACGTCCCCACACACTTTTTTGTGTTTTTTTGTCAACAAATTTTTGATATTGCTAACAACGTGCATGTATATTTTGAGGTTATGTGTGTTACAATTCACCCAAGCGTTACTTCCAAACTACACAATATTTTTGGCCGAAAACTTTGGACTTACAAATAAACATAGTAACTAATCTCCCAGAACTAACCTTGTTTGCAGACAATCAAAAAAGTCTCATATATAATTTCCAGATTATCGGAAAGGCAGAGATGAAAACCGACGTAACCTCAAAATAATGCATATGCATGAAATTTGTATTTAGCACAATAAATTTTTTTGTTATTATCCCTCAAAAAAGAGTCCGGGGACGTCCGTTTTGATATTTTATAGCATCTCTGAATTCAGTTTTTAAAAATTTTCATTTTTGTGGAAAAAAAAGCCGGGGAAACTGTAAGTATCACATGCCCTTAAACAGAAAAATTAATCATCAATGGAAAGTTTAATAAGTTCATTTTCAACTTAAAACGATAATTTTTAGCCGAAATATAATATTTAAATTTTCAGTCAAGAAAATTAATTTTAAATCAAATACAAAACGAATTTGCAACAAAATGGACCAATCTTCATGTAAGAAAAAAAAACTTTCAACAAAGTAGTTCAACTTTAACCAAATAACAGTAACTGTTAACAGGACTGTTAAATGAAAAAAATTTAACTAGCTACAATAAATAATTATATTTTTGTATCGTTTTCTATTAATTCAGTTCCCATTTAAGCAATAAAACTATACAAAATAAGAAAACTAAAGTTTCTTGAAAAAAGGAGAAAAATCAGAACAAGGGAAAGCGTTTGAAGTGTGTGAAGTGTATTATTTCTTAGTATTTATTGTATCATTGAAAAACAAAATTCCTAATACTTTTATAGCTTAATGGTAAGGTAAGATATTTGGGAGATTTATTTAGCTTGGCACCTTTTACTGTCTTTGTTGAATAAACCTGTCGCCTTTGCGTGACACCTTTAATGAGGCACATTCCGCAAACGTGCTTGTAAAGGAAGGATTTCGCTTACAAGTGCACAACGCTTCTTTGTAGTGAGTTAGTAGCTGACATATTCCATCACTAAGGACTAAACGTATGAAGGTCTTTACATCGAAAACCTATTTGCTACCATGCTGCAGTACACCAACGGATAAAACAGGCTTGGCTGTCGTGTTTACCTGCACAGTAGCAGGAAATGAAGCGGTCTACAGACTCCGGGGCGAAATGCTGTCTTTGATATACGTGGCTGGCAACTAACGTGCAGAATTGTTTCTGAGCTTGAGCAAGCATGAAGAGGTGTAGGCATTGTTTGAACCTACTACTCCAGAAATTGAGTTCCACCGACAATCAGGATATGAAACTGTGTCAGATTATTTTACTCTTACTTCGCCTCTTATGGACAATCGGTCGCACCATATGGGCCTCAAGGATTGTGTTTTAAAAGCGTAGTAGACGTATTCTTCTTACTAATTGTGAGTTCGATTTGATCATCTTCTAATTATTATATATTTAGAGCACCAGTTAGTAAAGGTTTGTTTTAAAGACATGTTCGACGATCTGCTTTCTTCGATATACATGGCTGAGAACTGATGTACAGAATAGTTTCTGACCTTACGCAAGCATATTGATGCGCACACTATGTATGGAAATACTAATTCAGAAATTTAGTCCCGATGACAGGTAATCTATGAAACTCTGACAGTTTATATTGCTCTTACATCGTCAGTTATGGAAAATCAGATACACTATGATCAGATATCAGATATATAATCAGATACACTACGATTTTTTAGAAAGTTCGGTAGACTTATTCTTCTTAAAGATTAAAAGGTAGGTTTGATCATATTCTGATGCAGATCTGACTATATTTAGAGCTCTAGTTTGTTAAAGTTAATTATAAAGACAATGTTGACATTTCGCTGTCTTTGATATACGTGGCTGATAACTAAACTGCAGAATTGCATTTTTTTAAGGATTTGTTTAACCTAATACAGGTTTCACCTAATCCCCATACAGAACGATTACACAAACAAGCAAATTGACAAAGCAATAATAAAATACACTAAAAAAAACAAGTTAACGGAACCTCCTAAAGAATGAGAGAAAAAGTACCAGCATCCTACCCTACACCCAAGGTGTCACAGAACAAATAGGAAGAATTCACAACAAACACAACATCCAAACCATATTTGAACTACCTGATAAAATAAGATAACGAGTAAATAACCCGAAAGACAAAAAAGTATTCCTGAGTGATTCAGGAACATTTAAAATTCTTTGTTCTTGTGGCAAAATCTATATTGGTGAAACCAGGATAGCGGTGAGCCAACGTATAAAGGAACATGAAAGTAAAGTCAGGCTAAAACTTTTAACAAAATCAGCCCTAGTTGAGTATTTAATCGAAACTGGTCATAAAATTGTATTCAGCAAAAGATCCGTCGTCGAAAAAACACACAATATCTTTTTAAGAAAACATAAGGAAGCAATCGAAATTTCAAAACACCTTAATAACATCAATAGAGACAATGTATATAACACCAATCCGATTTGGCTTTCTTCCTCCTGTATTCTTAGAAAAAGACTTGATTGGCTAATCAGGTTCGACCAGTTCCCACGACGGGCCGCTCTGTCGAATAACAGGCATCGTAGAGAGTATGCATACGAACAAGATAACCTGATACCTCACTTTCAGGTTATCCCCGAAGAAGTGAACTACAATGTTCACGAAACGTCGGCAAAATTCGTAGTTTTGTACACGATAAGAACCCGAAATATCTCTTTTTATCTCTATTCTGATTAGCTTCCGGTTACTTCTTGAGTCTCTCAGAAAATATTGAATACATCTTTCATGTTGATAATCGACAAATATTCATCCATTGTGCTTCTTCAATGATATCTTTGGCGATGCGGCCATTAAATCGAACGACTGAGGTTCTCTCTACATGGGCCACAACTAGTAAACTATCCATTAATTTTTGCAAGACGAAAGTCATGATCCTGGGTAGTATGACTATCTTAATATCTTAGTAGCAACAAGACTCAAGCTTTACTTCCACCACGGTTGATGATTCTATCATCCAATACACTAATTCTGTTCGCAATTGTAGTGTTATCTTCAACCCTTCACTTAAATGACAGAAATACGTCGTTTATACATTCAATAAAATCTATAGAACAGTTTACCACTTTCAAATCAATTGAAATAGAATCTTTGAAAAGTCTCTGAGAATTACATTATTATTGACGCTCATCTTTTCCTTTCAGGACTACTGCTGTCCTATCGAACGTGGCGTATCCCTTGAACACGATCGTAAACTATAATAATTGCTAAATACATTGTAAGATTTATTTGCAAACTGCTAAGATATGCATCCACATCAGTATCTAGTAATTCACCCAATTTGTAGAAAGTAAAATATTAGTGGAAATGTTTCACAGCTATCAACATTTTTTTGCTCACTTCTTCCGACAACAGACTTGGCCTTCGGGTGGCCGTGACGTCACTGCAATGCAGGTTCTCAATGAGGAAAATTTCAAAAATAAAAATAAAATTATAAAATAAAATTAATGCAATGCACATTAAGCCATCTTTTTATTTGATCAAAAATATATTCTGCTTGACAATTTGAATAAGAGTAATTACAAACATATCCTTAAGAACCTACAAAAAACCATAATTACAAAAATGAATTTTTTATTTTCAAACGCAGTGAATAAGACAATTAACAATAAATATAACATAATTTTGAAATGTCTATAACTCAGATAAATTTGTACTTTATTCCCTAAGCACTAGAAAATTGTGATGGAATTTACTTCACACATAGATGTTAAAAACTTTTCATCTTTTCACATTCTCATTTAGAGATTAAATCTACTATGTCAAAATTCTTTTTGGTAATGTTAACAACATTCTATTGAAGTAGACTGGAAAATATGGCCGCTCCCGCAAAACAGGTTTTTTATTATTGCTTGCGATGAGCATGATAACTCCGGGAACGATTGTCTGCAATTAAAAATCCAAAAGTACAAGTATTAGACTTGCTACAGGTCTGATGGTTCCGGAAAATTAGAGGAAACATGATAGAGTTCGGGCATTTTCGATAAAGTGGAATTATTTGTATTATTATCATTAAAAATCGCAACTATTTAGTTGCAAATTAATCTGTGTTTGTGAAGGATTCAAATTATTTGGTTGAAAATCCTTTTCATTTCGCTGAATTCAACTATTTTTTGAATAAAATTAAAATCCTTTTGGATCAAAATATCACGTTTTTCAATTAATATTAAAATTATTTCTTGAAAAAAAGATCCTACTCCATCTTCACTCCATTGGGATTTGAAATTTGAAAATAATCACGTTTTTCGTTGAAAAATTACCTTCTTTGGTTAATAATTCTATTACATGGTTGAAAGTGAAACTAATTTGTTTAAAATTAATTTATTTGGTTGATGACTCATCATTTTAGTTGATGAACATTTTTTTCAACATTTAATTACTTTCTTGGAAATTAAGATTTCTAGTTGACAATTAATTGTTTTGAGTGGAAATTTAAGGCGTAAATGTATGGTTCAGAATTTATCTTCTTAAGATGAAAATTTCAATATTTGGTTAAAAATTCCTGTATTTGATTGAAAATTCGAATTTTCTGGGAGATTATTTAATCTTCTAGGTGACTCATTCATTTTTTAGTTTAAAATTGCTTTAAAAATTTGAATATTTTATTAAAAATGCATGTATCTTGTGTAAAAATCATCTTTTTGGTTGAAAATAAGTTTTTTTCTAATTTACAATTCATTTCTTTAACTGAAAATGTTACTGTTGCAATTTTTTGTCGGAAATTGATCTTTTTAAATATAAATTTAATCTTTTTTGTTCAAAAATATACTATTTCGTTGAAAATTTAATTTAATTTAATTAAAAATTCATTTTTTTACTGAAAATTTAACTATTCTATTTTTAGTTGAAAATCTATCTGCTTTAGGTGAAAATTCGTCTTTTTTGTACGAAGCGTACTCTCAATTGTTGAAAATTGATCTTTTCGGTTACAAATTAATTTCTTTGCTAGAAAATTAAACTATATTGCTGAAAATTTTTTTATCATGTTTTTTTTGTTTAACAATTTATTTTACTAACTGAAAATTTAACTATTTTATGTTTGGTTTAAAACTGACCTTTTCAGTTAAAAATGCATGTAATAATCATAATTTTTTAGTAATTAATCATTTTATTTGAAAATTGACTCGATCTATTCCAATTTTTGTGCAAAAGTCAACTTATTCTTTGATAGAAGCGTAATCTTTTTCGTTAAAAAATTATCTGTTTCGTAGGAAATTTAAGAGTTCCATTTTTATAACAACTCATCATTTATCTGGTCGAAAAATAAATTTCCACTTAAAACAATCAATTGTCAATGAGAAATCTTAATTTTCAACAAAGTAATTAAATTTTGAAAAAAATGTTTATCTAGACTAAACTGTTTAAATAGTCATCTATCAAATAAATTAATTTTAAGCAAAGTAGTTTCACTTTCAACTATGTAATGGAATTATTAACCAAAGAAGATAATTTTTTAACGAAAAACGTGATATTTGATATTTTAATCAAAAAGGATTTGAATTTTATTCAAAAAATAGTTGAATACAGCGAAATAATTGAGAACCTGCATTTCAGTGACGTCACGGCCACCCGAAGGCCAAGCCTATTGTCGGGAAAAGTCAGCAAAAAAATTTCGAAGGGTTCAATATCATCGAAAGAGGTAACCGATCTCGCCCCCGCTCACATTGCTGCCATTGGGACTCATAATCACCGCTGCTTCCGATATCATAGCTTAAATTTTGGAATTTATTTGTTTAAAGCTTTAAAAGAGGCCCTAAATATTATTATTCTGACTTACAAATTGGAAAATGTATTGTATGAAAATGGAGGAACACTTGCAAGAAGTTTCGTCTCAAAAGCATCCCCTTAAACATATCAAATTGTACGCTGAAGTTGAGCTCATTTTATACTGATAGTTTGTCATGCAAATGACTTAGTCGTTTTTTTGTTAACAGGAACCTGCATTTGCTTCAGTACAAATCGCCTGATATATTTCCGACATTTTTTCCAGGATATTTGAGATTTTATTTTATTTTTTCAGAAATAAAAGAATTGTGCACCTAATCCAATTTCATAGCGCTGCCGTTGATAATAGGTCCACAATAGATAGAACCTTTTTTGTGCACCATAAAATTATGAACATTTTTTCACATCACCATATTCCAATTAAAATCAACAGTTCTCGAGTAATTTTAAAAAACATGTTATTGTTTAAGACTTTCCAGAATTTCGGAACTTTGCCGTACACGTATGTTCGGGGACTTTTTACAATATCTTTATAAAGCCATTGCCAACGTATCTGTGAAAAAAATGCTACTTTTACGAATTTTTTTTTTTGAGTGATATTTGTTCCCAGTCGAGTGGAATATAGGTAAATTTTGTATGATCAAAGTAATTTTTCAGCCAAAAAAACGGAAAAAAAGCAGTCCATTTTCCAACTAAACACAAGTTTCAAAAAATTGTAAAGTTGTTAGATTTTTAACCAAAATAATGAATTATCAAACACAAGAATTAATTTCCAGAAAAAAATAAGAATTTTCTATAAAATTCAAGAACTCTCAACCAAAATGTTGAACTTTTTAGAAATAAAGAATTTTTTTAAGTTTAGAGAGAGCAGTTGAACTTCAAAACCTAGTTGTAAAATTAGAAAAAAATGATTAACTTTTAAACAAAAAAGATTAATTTTCTACTAAATAAGACAAATTTTTACTAAAATTTCAGAACTCTCCACCAAAAAGTTGAATCTTTAAGAAAGAAGTTTTTTTAATTTTTAAGAAACTAGTTCAACTTCAAAACCTAGTTATTAAATTTGTACCCAAAAAATAAATTTTTAAATTAAAAAAGATAAATCTCTGCACAAAAAGATTAATTTACATCTAAAAAAGACGAATTTTGATTAAAGTTCAAAAATTTTCAACTCAAAAGCTGAATTTTTAACTAAAAAAGAAGAATTTTATAACAAAGATTAAAAGTTAAATTTTGAACTAAAAAAGTAGAATTTTCAAATAAACGATTAAGTTTATATCAAAAAGATGAATTTTTAGTAATATTTCAGAATTCTCAACTAAAAAGTTGAATATTCAACTGAGATCACAAATTTCTAGACAAAAAGATTAATTTTCTACCAAAAACATTTTTTATCTGTAAGCGTACTAGAAACATTAACGTATGTACTTTTATAAAAATAATTTCTCAATATTCTAAAAGGTGTAATGTATTTTATTTTTCAATAGGACAC